>NC_067478.1:46290680-46455680 GCF_947179515.1 Apodemus sylvaticus | reverse complement strand
AGAAGAACATAGTGAGCAATGGATTACTCCTGAGATATGTGTATGTGTATGTGTATGTGTATGTATATGCATGAAGAAAGGGGACAGAAATAAACTCAATAAGGCTCACCACATCACTTCACGGATGAAGCCCCATGACAGCACTTGCCTAGTATGAACATGAAGCCTAGAGACCCCAAATTCAATCTCTAGCACCAAAAAAATAAGTAAAGCCCCAAAAGACAATTGTCCCCTGATGGAACTGGTCAAAAGAGTGACCATGGGGAACAATGCCTTGGGGAACTCTGAGAGAGCCTCCGGTAAGAAAGCCAGAGGACCTTTTACATCAGGTGCATTTTGTTCCCTGGATTGCTTTTTGGTGATGATTTTGTGCCTCCTGTAAAAAACATTTACATTAAATTTATAAGACATGATTATTCTTGTTGGATGTCAGAACATATCTATAGAACCCAATCTAGTCAATATATCCCAAAACTATATATCGCTTTCTGCCTTGCTTTTATGCTTTCTCCAATAATAATCTATAGTACATGCCAGGCAAATATGTTTAAATTGGTCGGTCCTTAGAAAATTCTGGGAAAGGGCTTCTTTATTAATATTTAGGATGTGTTCACTTGTATTTATTTACAGGTTTTTCTGATCATGTTTTATGAACTCAAACAACTTCTTCAGATTATTGCTTTCTTTGTTGGATTCATATATAAAATTACACTAAAACTTACGTAAGATTGTCTACAGCATTAGACATTAGTCTGCCATGTTCTTTTAGATCCACAGATCTAAAGTCCATCAGACAAGATCTGCACAGGCCAGTGAAAGCTGACAGTGTACCCAGAGGTTTAAGTAATCCACGATGCATCTCAAAATTATTAAAGAGCACAATATCAGCAGCAGTTAAAATTATTAGTTTGAAGAGACAGGAATGCTTAAAACTATGGTTTTATTTACATGCATATATATATAAACACACATAGACTTTCTCTAAAGATCTACAAATAAGAAAAGGTTCCTTAATTCCCTATTAAGACTGAAGACTAGCTATGTTTGGACAGTTTTTCTTTATCAATATCAGTTGCATTTCTTGATTTGGAATTTTGGCCAGTGAAAGTTGACCGTGTACCCAGAGGTTTAAGCAATCCATGATGCATTTCAAAATTATTAAAGAGCACAATATCAGCAGCAGTTAAAATTATTAAAGTTTGAAGAGACAGGAATGCTTAAAAATATGGTTTTATTTACATGCATACACACACACAGACACACACACACACACACACACACACACACATAGACTTTCTCTACAGATCTACAAATAAGAAAAGGTTCCTTAATTCCCTATTAAGACTGAAGACTAGCTATGTTTGGACAGTTTTTCTTTATCAATATCAGTTGCATTTCTTGATTTGGAATTTTGAATATAGTGTACTTATGAGCTCATTCTAGTTTCTTTGCCTGGCAACACACAAACTCTAGAAAAATCCCTTTCTCCAGTGGCTAGATACAATACTGCAGAGGGTTACTTTTGCTCTCTAAGATTTAGCTTCTCCATTTCCATGTTTATGTTGGTCATTTCTAGTGCCTAGGGTTTTAGAAATACTAACTGATATAGTTTAGCTGCTTAGTATGTTTCTGTAAAAAGAAAACAAAAAAAATGTTCAATGCTATTACTCAGTTCTTACCTATTAATCTGTCCATTGTTTTCACATTCTGACATCATTCAAGCAGTCCATTCACAGGGCATCTATGCATTTTCTTGCCCATTAAAATCATTACTCATTTCTTACTCATTAAACTCATCTTCATTACTGTAATCAGTGCCAACATTAAGAAATTGTCAATTCTATTAAGGATTCAAACTTTCACAAAATTTTAGCAATAATTTCTCCATTTCTAGGACAATATGCTTTATAATGGCATAGTCAATACAATTAGTAAAAAGAGCATCTTCACCTTATGTTAATATCTTTATTTAGTTTTGCTTTTGTTTTTGTTTTGGTTTGGTTTGGTTTTTTTGATACAAAAATCTTACTATGGAGCCCTGATTAGCCTTGAATGCAGAGAAATCTTCCTGCTTCTACCTCTCTAGTGCTAAGATTAAAGACATGCTCTATGTATTCTCTGCTAATAAGCTTTTAAAGCAATAAGCTATGGCAACAGAGAATATGCATTTATAAAACTACACAAAACGGTGCCATATAATTAATTGATTCTCTCAAAGCAAGGATTCACATAAATATTATAAGTTCTAAAATACATTTATTTCACTATACATATTTATTGGTTTAATAGTTTAATGTTGCAGTTCTGAACCTTCTTAATGTCTGTCTTAGTTAGGTTTTTTTGTTTTGTTTTGTTTTTTGTTTTTTGTTTTTTGTTTTTTTGTTTTTGTTTTTGTTTTGTTTTGTTTTGTTGCTGTAAAGAGACACTATGACCTGAACAGGTCTTATAAAAGAATACATTTAATTGGGGTTGGCTTACAGTTTCAGATGTTTAGTCCATTGTCACCATGGCAGGAAGCATGGCAGCATGCAGGCAGATGTGGCACTAAAGAAGCCAAAAGTTCTACATCTAGATCCACAGGTAGCAACAGGCGAACAGTGTGCCACACGAATGTAGCACGAGCATAGGGGACCTCAAACCCACAATGATAGACTTCCTTCAACAAAGCTATACCTATTCTAACAAGGTCATACCACTTATTAATGTCATCCTTGTAGGCCAAGCATTCAAACAAATGAGTCTATGGGAGTCATACCTATTCCATCCACCACATTCTACTCCCTGGCCCCCATAGGACTCTAGCAAATACATTTAGCCCAACTTCAAAAGTTCTCATAGTTTATCATAGTCTTAACAATGTTTGAAAAGAACATTGTTTGTTCAAAGTCATCTGAGATTCATCCAATCTCTTAACTGCAATCCTCTATGAAATCAAAAGCAAAAAGCAGACCCTATACATCCAATATCAAATGACACAGGATATATATCACCATTTCAAACTGTGTGGAAGGGAGAATAGTGAGCAAATACTGAACCAAAGCAAAACCAAAAACAAGCTGGGCAAACTCAAAACCTTCATCTCCATGTTTGGTGTCAAAACACTCTTCAGATCTCCAACTTACTTCAGCATTTTTGACTGCAACACTCTTCTTTCTCTCTTGGGCTGGTTCCACTTCCTACCAGCAGCTTTCCTTGGTAGGTACCCCACAGATCTGGCATTGCTAATCTCTTAGGATCTCCGAAGCAAATCAGACTTTTCCTTCATAACTTCACATGATGGGACTCTGTGATGGGATACCCCTGCCTCACACAAGATCCTGGTGTCTTTTATTAGTCATGGAGGAAGATTCTATAGCTCCTTTCTTCTATCCTTGACTCTAAGTCCAGAACCACACAGCCAAAGATTCCATGTATTGCTGCTTTCTGGGACTGGAACACGGAACACTCAATTACAACTTCACCAACTTTCTGTTTTCCATGGTTTCCTTCACTGCCTACCCTTGGCTGTCTTGGAACTGCTGCTCTATAGACCAAGCTGTGACCTACATGCATCTTTCTCCTGAGTGCTGAGATTAAAAATATGAACCACCACACCTGAACCAAAGCTTTTCTTTAATTCCTTTTTACAAAATAGAAGCTTAGCGGGTTGGGAATTTCACACCCTTTATTCCATTTCTTAGGCTGTTTATCTCCTTGAACACAGGACTTAGCTCCATTCCACTTTTTTGGTACCTTCTTTCTCCCCAATCTGTATATTTTGTATTTTCCCTTGTTCATCTTGCTCCATTTCATCAGGATGCTCTTCATTAGAGTGAACCACATGCATGAGTTTATACTAGGTTGTTCTGAAATTTCCTTTGCCAATGCAATTAATATAAATCTCTTTGTTTTAGTTTTAGGAAGACTCTTGAGACAATGAGAAAAAAAGTAGCCACATACTTCACCAAATTATCACAAGAACAATCTCTGGGCAACATACTAAAATTCTTCTCTGAAACTTCTTGAGCCAGCCCTTTGTAATTCAAATCACCCTCTCTACCTCTGTCTTCCATATTCCTGCTAGTATGGCCCATTAAGCCCTGCTTAAAGCAGTCCACTGTTTTCCTAGTCAAATACATATTCCTCCAAATGAAAGCACGATCAAGCCTACTATAGCAATACCCCGCTCACTGGTATCAATTTTTCTCTTTGGGGTTTCATTGCCATGAAGAGACACCACCATGACCAAACAAGGCAACCCTTATAAAGGAAAACATTTAAGGTTCAGTGTTTGGTCCATTTTCACCATGGCAGGAAGCATGGCAGCATGATGTTGGAAGAGCCAGAAGTTTCACATCTTGATCTGCAAGCAACAGGAGTCTGTGTACCACACTGAGCATAGCTTGAGCATGGGCAGCTTCAACATACACACCCACAGTGACTCACTTCTTCCCACAAGGTCGTACCTACTCCAACCAGGCCACAATTATTAGTGCTACTCTTTCAAAGCCAAGCATTCAAATACATGAGTTTATTATGGGGTCACACATAATCAAACCAACACATGGCTTTCATATAGTTCTTCCATGTTGTGGTGATCCTCAACCATACATTATTTTCATTGATACTTCATGACTGTAATCTTGCTACTGTTATGAACTATAATGTAAATGTCTGATATACAGGATATCTGTTTTGAGATATCCTTTGCCAGTGCAACTTATCTAAATCTCTTCATTTTAGCCTTAGTCAGACTCTTCAGACAATGGCAAAAGTAATCCCATTCATCACTAAAATAACACAAGAACAATCTCTAAGCAACATACTACATTCTCTGAAACCTGTTAAGCCAGTTTCCGCTACAGTTCAGTCACTTTCTTCAATTGTCTTCCATGCCTCTACTATTAAGACCCAGTAGTTATAAATTAATTAATGCGTTAAAGCAATCATTAATGTAAACAATATTATCAGGATTTTTTATGCTAGTATATTTTGTCCTGTGTAAGATAGATTTATCTAAACCCTTAAAATATTTTCCTGTGACACCTAGGAAATATTAGCTAGCTCTCAGCTTTTAAACTGAGATTCATGTACACTGCATTTGGGTCTGAAGGCTTTGGTTTTAGATATTTTTAAGAAGAAATTCTTTGTTTTTTTTTGTTTTTTTTTGTTTTTTTTTTTTTTTTTGGTTTTCAAGACAGGGATTCTTTGTGTAGCCCTGGCTGTCCTCGAACTCACTCTGTAGACCAGACTAGCCTCAAACTCAGAAATCAGCCTGCCTCTGCCTTCCAAGTGATGGGATTACAGGCATTCACCACCACACCCAGCTTTTCATTTTTTTACCTAGTGACTTCTGTTATTATTTCTGATGACCTGTTATTTAATATAGCCATTTTCTTTTCACACTATAGAACCCTTCATTTCCTAAATGTAGACATATTGATAATCTGTTATATTGATTTTTCTGTTTAACAAGTTTGTTTACCAATATCAAACTATCTCAAAATAATACAGCATTATAATAATTTTCATGTATACATTTCATGTATTGTCCAAACTCTCCAGCTTTAATTCTTGTGAGGTCACATGGTTAGGTTTGATCCTTTGTCTGTCCATTTTTACTAAGTCATTACTCTGGTTATAAGAAGTAACTTCTACTAGTTACATTTTGGCAACTTGACCTGATCTAGAGGAGGGCATTTACTCAATTCAGTAAATGCTAAGACTGGGAGGCTTTTTTGTTTGGTTGGTTGTTTTTGATTTTTTTATTTGTTTATGATTAATTGTTATTGTGGGCAGACACAGCCTTCTGTGTACCAAGTGCCACCCCAAGGTAGGTGGTCCAAAACTGTGTAAATGAACAAGCTGGTCAAGCCAGGGCAAGCAAAGCAAGAAGCAGATTGCCTTCATGGTCTCTGCCTCTGCTCACATGGGAAATCCTGCCCTGACATTCTCAGTGCTCATCTGTGATCCAGACATGGAAGACAAATCAACTGTCTCCTCCCCAAATCCAGTCATGGTCTTTATTACAGCAATAGAAGGCAAACTGGGACATATACTGATGCTGTGATACTATTTTACTGGGATCGCACTTGATTAATATAACAATTGGACATGTAAGAACTCTCAGAGACTGAATCACCTATCATGGAATCTGCCCAGGAGGGACCTAGGCCCTTCCCCATATATGTTACAATTGTGTAGTTTGGTCTTTTTTGTTGAATTCCTATCAGTGGGAGCAGGAGCTGTCTCTAACTCTTTTGCTGTCTTTGGGACTCTTTTCTTCTGATTGCCTCACCTGTCCTCAATAGAAGATGTGCCTAATCTTCCTGCAACTTAAGATGCCATGTCTGATCAGTATCTATAAGGAGGAACACAGGATGAGTAGGTAAGGGGGAGGGAGGTGGGGAGTATGGACTTGGAAGAGACTAGGGAGAGGAAACTGAGGTTGGGATGTAAATTAACTAGCTATCTAGCTAGCTAACTAATAAAAAAGAATGGCCTTTATGCACAATCTCTGGTCTGCAAGAGCAATACTTGAAGTTTTAGTCCTATCCTAGATTGAAAATTCTTTATTAACCAAGCTTCTTGTTTAGATCTATGAAGGTAAAACAATACTCAAATGATTTTTGATGTATGTGGTTTTTGAGAGTCCCGCCATGTAGCTCTTATTAGCCTGAAACTCACTATGTAGACACAACTGAGTACAAGTTCATAAAGATCCACCTGTCAGTGGAGAGTGGATGAATCCCTAAGGGTGAATGCATGTTGTTTATTTGGGCATGTACATGTTAAGAATCCTAGCCTCAGACTCAGAGAAAAATAGCTAGGACTCACCCTCCCCAGTTAAGAGAAATGGTTGATGTCCTCCAGGTGTTTTCACCTTGAGACTGTTCCCTAACAGAGACTGCTTATACTAAATTTTGCTAACCCTGTCTTCCCTACCCAGTTCTATACCATAAACCCTGCCTTCTGTTTATCTGTATGTAATAACCCACCCCCTTGTTCAACTCTATATATCAAATATGCTGAGCTTCCAGAATGCTGCAGCTTTTCTATCCAAGAGCCAAGCCCACCAAAACCCAGCTTTTATCTGTCTGTCTGCTTGCCCACCTGTCAGTCCATCTGTCCATCCATTCGTCTGCCCACTGGTCTGTCTTTCTATCTAATCTATCCTTTCTTCATTCCCTCATTGTTCCTAGTCAGGGCTAATCTCTGGGAACCATGTAAGGACACAGCACCTACTTCTGCCTCCATAGTGCTGTGATTAAAGGTGTGCACCACCATAGCTTTAAATTTAAGGCATAGCAAGGATATCTTTCTTATCTTGAGCAACCTATATGAAAGCTTGTTAAGAAAATGTTCATCCTCTGTAGGATGTAGGGTTGGTAAAGATCTTTTCCCAATTTGTTGGTTGCCATTTTGTCCTTTGCCTTACAGAAACTTTGTAATTTTGTGAGGTCCCATTTGTCAATTCTTGCTTTTTTTCCTAGACAGGGTTTCTCTGTGTAGTTCTGGCTGTCCTGGAACTCATTTTGTAGACCAAGCTGGCCTCAAACTCAGAAATCCAACTGCCTCTGCCTCCCAAGTGCTGGGATTAAAGACGTGCACCACCACTGCCTGGCAATTCTTGATCTTTGAGCATAAGCTATTGTGTGGTTTTGGTATCAGCGAAATTATGGCTTCATAGAATGAGTTGGATAGTTTTCCTTCTGTTTGTATTTTGTGGAATAGTTGAAGAGTATTGGTATTAGGTCTTCTTTGAAGGTCTGATAGACCTCTGCATTGAACCAATCTGGTCCTTTTTTGTTTTGTTTTGTTTTTTGTTTTTTGTTTTTTTTTTTTTTTTTGGTTGCGAGATTATTAATGACTGCTTCTATTTCTTTGGGGTTATGGGATTGTGTATATCATTTATCTGAACCTGATATGAACTGCTTCTATTAACTTTGGTACCTGGTATCTACCTAGAAAATTGTCTATTTCATCTAGATTTTCCACTTTTGTTGAGTATATGCTTTTGTAATAGGATCTGATGAATTTTTGGATTTTCTCAGTATCTGTTGTTATGTCTCCCTTTTCATTTCTGATTTTGCTGATTTGGATAGTGTCTCTGTGCCCTCTGATTAGTTTGGCTAAGGGTTTATCTATCATTTTGGTTTTTTCAAAGAACTAGCTCCTTGTTTGGTTGTTTCTTTGTATACTTCTTTTTGTTTTTACTTGGATGATTTCAGCCCTGAGTTTGATTATTTCCTGCCTTCTTGGGTGTATTTGCTTCTTATTGTTCTAGAGACTTCAGCTGTGCTGTTAAGCTGTTAGTGTATGGTCTTCCAGTTTCTTATTGGAGGTACTTGCAGCTATGAATTTCCTCTTAGCACTGTTTTCATTGTGTCTCATGAGTTTGGGTATCTTGTGCCTTCATTTTCATTAAATTATAAAAAGTCTTTAATTTCTTTCTTTATTATTTCCTTAACCAAGTTATCATTGTATAGAGTGTTGTTCAGTTTCCATGTGTATGTGGGCTTTCTATTGTTTTTGTTGTTACTGAAGACCAGCCTTAGACTTCGGTGATCTGATAGGGTGCATGGAATTATTTCAATCTTCTTATATCTGAGGTCTGTTTTATGACCAATTATATGGTAAATTTTGAAGAAGGTAATGTGATGTGCTGAGAAGAAGGTATATTCTTTTGTTTTAGGATGAAATGTTCTATAGATATCTGTTAAATCCATTTGATTCCTAACTTCTATTAGTTTCACTGTTTCTCTGTTTAGTTTGTGTTTCCATGATCTGTCTATTGATGAGAATAGGGTGTTGAAGTCTCCCACTATTATTGTGTGGGGTACAATGTGTACTTTGAGCTAAAGCTATAAAGTTTCTTTTATAAATGTGAGTGCCCTTGTATTTGGAGCATATATGTTCAGAATTGAAAGTTCATCTTCATAGATTTTTTGCTTTGATGAGTATAAAGTGTCCTTCCTTATGTTTTTTGATTACTTTCAGGTAAAAGTTGATTTTATTTGATATTAGGATGGCTACACAAGCTTGTTTCTTGAGACCATATGCTTGGAAAATTGTTTTCCAGCCTTTTATTCTGAGGTAGTGTCTGTCTTTGTACCTGAGGTGGGTTTCCTGTATGCAGCAAAATGTGTGGTCCTGCTTATGTATCCAGTCTGCTAGTCTATGTCTTTTTATTGGAGAATTGAGTCCATTGATATTAAGAGATAGTAAGGAGAAGTGATTGTTGTTTACTTTTATTTTTATTATTAGAGGTGGAGTTATGTTTGTGTGGCTCTCTTCTTTTTTGGTTTGTTAAAAGAAGATTAATTTCTTGCTTTTTCTAGTATGTAGTTTCCCTCCTTTTGTTAGTGTTTTCCATTCATTATCCTTTGTAGGGCTGGATTTGTGGAAAGATGTTGTGTAAATTTGTTTTTGTCATAGAATACCTTGATTTCTCCATCTATGGTAACTGAGAGTTTTGCTGATATAGTAGCCTGGGTTGACATTTGTGTTCCCTTAGGGGCTGTATCTCATCTGCCCAGGATCTTCTGGCTTTCATTGTCTCTGGCAAGAAGTCTGGTGTAATTCTGATAGGTCTGCATTCATATGTTACTTGACCTTTTTCCCTTACTGCTTTTAATATTCTTTCTTTCTTTAGCACATTTGGTGTTTTAATTATTATGTGATGGGAGGAGTTTATTTTCTGGTCCAATCTATTTGGAGTTCTGTAGACTTCTTGTATGCTCATGGGCATCTCTTTCTTTAGGTTATGGAAGTTTTCTTCTATAATTTTGTCAAAGACATTTACTGGCCCTTTAAATTGGAAATCTTCACTCTCTGCTATACCTAAAATTCTTAGGTTTGGTCTTCTTACTTTGTCCTGGATTTCTTGGATGCTTTGGGTTAGGAGCTTTTTGCATTTTGCATTTTCTTTGACTATTGTGTCAATGCTTTCAATGGTATCTTCTGTATCTGTGATTCTCTCTTCTATTTCTTGTATTCTGTTGTGGATGCTTGGGTCCATGACTCCTGACTTCTTTCCTAAATTTTCTATGTCCAGAGTTGTCTCCCTTTGTGATTTCTTTAGTTTCTCCCTCCATTTTTAGATCCCAGATGGTTTTGTTCCTTTCCTTCACATGTTTGGTTGGGCTTTCCTGTAATTTTTTATGGACTTCTACCTATTTATGTGTGTTCTCCTGTATTTCTTTAAGGACGTTATTTATGTTCTTCTTGAAGCCCTCCATCAGTATCATCAGCTTTTAAATACAAATCTTGCTTTTCCAATGTGTTGGGTATCCAGGACTTGCTGTTGTGGAAGACTTGCATTCAGATGGTGCCATATTGTCTTGATTTCTGTTGGTAACATTCCTACATTTGCTTTTTGCCATCTGGTTATCTCTGGTGTTAGTTGGTCCTGCTGTTTTTGGATGGTGCTTGTCCTTCCTGTGGACCTGCAAGCCTGTCTAATCACCCCTGGGTCCCTGACTCTCTCCTGGCAGGGTGCTGTGGCACTGCCCAGTTCCTGGGTGGAGGTGGAGCCCAGATGAACCCTGTCACAGCTGTTCTGACACTCCTGGGTTTCCTGTGCTCCTTGTCTGTACATGCCTTCTGAGTCACCAGAGAGAAGATGGTAGCTTCACCTCCAAAGCTGGAAGTCAAATCACTCCCTGCAGAGCAATTCTCCCCTTGCAGGAACCATGCACAGACTGCTGTGGCTCTGCCCAACTCCTGGATGTGGAAACTGGATGGACCCTGTTCAGATGCTTTGCCACTTCTGTGTTCCCTGTGCTCCTGGCTGTACCTGCCTCCTCAGTCACCAGAGAGCTCATGGGTATAATATTCTTATTAAAACCAAAACCGAGAGGTTCTAATTATTACACTTTTATAAATTATGTTATATTGTACAAGAACCAAAATGTCCCAGGGTTACAGAGGAAGAGTCAAAGGAGCTTCAGATACAAAAGCATGAAGCCCACAGGAGTTAGCTACCTCCACCCTCCCAACCTGATACTATAAAGTCTGCTCTCCCAGCATCAAACCTAGAAAGAATTTACTACCTTTAATATTTGTTATTTATTTATTATTTATTACCAGTTTTCGTGTTTCACTCCTTGTTTGACCTTATAAGGTTCCCCTCCACACACACTACAGCAGCTCAGTATGTAGATGAAGCATCTTCCAACACTGATAATGTGGTCAATGGTACACACCCACACAAGCCTTGCCCCAAGCACTGGCTATCTCCCCCAGGGAAATAAATAGCCCCCAATAAATGAAACCAATTCTCCTGTTTCCAGGTGTGTTTATTGGCCACACACTCATTACCTACCAAGATCCTGCATGGCTCTCACCTGAGCCCCAGCTAAACTTTCCTCCTTTCTGTCCAGCTTGTGCATAATGGCTACCTAGAGTGGGAAGCAGACATGGGCAGCAAAAACTAAATTTATATGTTATGTAATATACAGTCTAATCTATCTTATTTCTATTAAATAAGACATGATTTAAATGTTAAAGTTAGTATTAAAAGACTTAGAAACTTGCTAATGGCTGTGAAATAATTAAGCAGGTAACTACGTTAATTAGCAGCATAATACCACTAGTTTCTCTTGTATATGATAAAACAGAAAAAAGTAGCAAATTATACTTTTATAATACTGAGCTAAATTTAATGACCTCACTTCACCTTCTTTGTTCAAAGAATTTCTGGTGTCATGAACTTTTTAGATCTATAAAGAAAAGTTTAAAGATTTGACATATTCATACAATGAAAATCTAATTTAAAATTCTATTTTAATCTAATAACTGGTCTTTTAGCCATATTTTTGATGTAAATAGGCTGGAACATTCAAACTGTTGATAACAGAGATAGTACATCAAATTCATTTGTTATTATGTTATTTTCCTACTTTATCCTACCATAACTATAGATACACATATATTTGGAGGGAGGGAAGGAGGGAGGGAGGGAGAGAGAAAGAGAGAGAGACAGAGAGAGAGAGAGAGAGAGAGAGAGAGAGAGAGAGAGAGAGAGAGAAGAGAGTGAGAAGAGAGAGAAGAGTGAAGAGAGACAAGGAGAGAGAGAGAAGAGACAGAGACAGAGACAGAGACAGAGAGAGACAGAGAAAGCTCACATCAAAGCTGACTTTAAATTCCTGATCCTCCTTCCTCTGCCACCAAAGAGGTAGAATTACAAGTGGACATTTCTGACTCTCAAACACACTCTTTAAGGCTGGTCATGCTACAAAATCATTGAATCACCATCTTCATAATTGTAGCATACTTGTTTGTTTATTCTTCTCTCATATATTACATCCTGATCAAAGTTTCCCCTCGCCCCACTCCTACAAGTCCCTCCTCCCTCCCCCTCCCACAGATCCATTCTTAGTCTGTTTCCCTTCAGAAAATAGCAGACTACCTAGGAATATCAACCAAACAGGGCATAACAAGTTACAATTAAACTAGGCATATATCATCATATCAAGGCTGGACAAGGCAACTCAGAGGGAGGTAAAGGGTCCCAAGTGCAGGAAAAAAGTCAGAGACAATCCCCACTCTTATTGTTAGGAGTCCCACAAGAAGACCAAACTACACAACCAAAACAAGCAGAGGACCTAGCTCAGAACCATATGGGCTCTGTGATTGTCGCCTCAATCTGTGAGCCCCTATGAATAATGCTTACTTGATTCCGAGAGCTGTGTACTTGTGGACGCATCTTGATTTTTATCTAATTAATTTTTTAAAAAAATACAGTGATCCTTTTCAAGAAAAATGAATGACAAATTAAATAGTATCAAACAGCTTCTTATTTAGAATATACATTTTATATATTTCAGGGAAGAATTTAGATTTTTATTTATATCAACAAAGTATTTCTTATGGACATGTAGACATGTCAAATGTTAACATTCTTTTTGTTTTGTTTTGTTTTTGTTTTTATTTTTGTTTTTGTTTTTTTGAGACAGAGTTTCTCTCTGTAGCCCTGGCTGTCCTGGAACTCACTCTGTAGATCAGGCTGACCTCGAACTCAGAAATCCACCTGCCTCTGCCTCCCAAGTGCTGAGATTAAAGGCGTGCACCACGACTGCCTGGCGTTAACATTCTTATTACAATTTTTTCCTGGGGTATCCTTTCTTATTTGTATTACCAACTTCTTTTTTATAATCATATGGAAATGCTATTTCAATATTTTTAATAAAAATATATGTCACATATAATATATAAAAATATGCACATATGTATATACATGTGCATCTATACACTTATTTGATCCATCTCTCCTAGACTATTATTCTTTTTCACTTTCCATGTCCTTAGAGTGAAACTGCTCAGAGGAATTGAGTGTATTCACTAATTGCAGTGCCTTTCCTTCTGAACCTTCTTTTACTAGGTCTACATTTATTTCAATACTTCAGTGAGATATGTGTAAAGATATTTATCCTGGACCATGTGGCTGATGCTCAGAATGGAGTTCTGATTTTCACTCAGTAGCATTTGACATAGCCAGTCCCTCCTTCTTTCACAGGCATCATCCTCACTTGGCATCATGGTAGGAACGCCCCTGACCTTCTCCTCTTATGTCTCTCTGATCCTCATCTTATCTTGCCTCCTCATCTGGTGCAACCATTTTTATCTTACAGTTCTCTCCGATACAGTCTTTTGGGACTCATTCTTTAGAGAAAGCATGCATTCTTGTTTATTGCTTTAATATTCATTTAAGCTTTTATAATTCCAAATTTTCATCCTTGGCGCAATTGCCCTCTTACATATCTAACTTATGTTTTCAATAGAGTACAGGAAAGAGAAACCATCTCAACCAAGCTGGGAAAAGCTAAACCCAATGTCTTCCTGTTCCTAAACAGTCTTCTGAATTTCAGTCAATGGCAGATGCTTCCAACTGTTCAGGCCCCAGACATTAGAGTCACAGATGTCTCATTCTCTCTGCCACCTTATGTTCATTCTTTTAATCGACTTAACAGCTTCTACCTTTAGAATATGTCCAGAATCTTCACCTTAATGTTGCTATGGTGTAATCCTTGTTAACTCTCATGCTTCTGTGATTTTCAAGGCTCTTTGACAGCTTGCTCTATAATACTGAGAAAATGTCAGCCATGACAAAAGGCTCTGCAATCAACCTGCCCTTCCTTACTCTCTGGTGTCCTTCCATATATCACATCTCTGCGACTTCCTATAGTGTTTCTTTCCCTCTGGTTCTTTCAAACCTAACCCAATTGCATGCCACACCAAGTACATAGACGCCCTAGCTCTCTGCTTTTACTTTTCTTTTGGCTGAATATCTTCTTCAAGATGATACTGTGCTTGTTTTCTTGTTCTTAGAGTATCCCTAGCCACATACAACCATCTGCCTACTTTATATATCTCCTTCTAGTCTACTTTTACCCTCTCAGTTTTTTTCACCACATAAGATGCCAACTTAACTTTATTCATTTTATAAGCATGTCTCATTTCTTTGCCTAGACCTCTATTCTGACCACTAAGCACTTGGCACAGCACATCATACATTCACAACGTGTATAAAATGTCATATTAAAGTACTGATGGTGAGCCAGGAGGCACTTTTAAAGTACCGGATTATTTCTTGTAGAAAATACTAGAAAAGGCTTCAAAGGGCAAGTTGCCATGTGATTGAAAATGTGATTAAATAATATGTCTATATATGTGAGGAAGGTGGCCCATAGGAGGAATGACAGCACATTGCTTAAGGGAGAGATCTGTGGCAATAAAAGATGTAATAAGAACATTGTCAGTCATACTGGCAGGAACTTAGTAAGTAAAGTAGACTGGAGAGGTAGCTTGAGGCATGTGAGATAAACAGAGTGCATATTTGGTTCTTTGAATTGAGTGGTACACTGTCTCCCTTCCTTGAGCAAGCAGGCAGATTCCTGACATGTTATGTTTAGATATGAATTTATGTGCTATAGTTGTAATATCTTCCTTGTCCAGAAGTCTGTCAATGATGTTATTTTTTGTGTATAATGTTGGCTATTGGAAATCAAATCAAGAGACCTCATTTCTTATATATGTGGACCAGATATATATCTTCAAAAAATATCTCAGTTTTCAAATATTCAAATGATACACCATTTTAAGCAAACCAGAAAATAATTTGAAACTTACTAAAAATTGTTTTACTTCAAAATTATCTTATGAATAAATATTATACTAGAATGGTTCCTCTATGTAAATGACCTAATTGAGTCACACAAAGCAATTGGTAAATGTATGTAAGAAAGTTTGAGAGGAAAGTCTTCTTATGGGTAGCAATGTCTCTGTTTCCCATAACAACCCTGGCTGGATTCTTCTATTTTTCTGCCTCGCTCAAAGAAGCAGGCATCTAACTTAATTTCTCCAAGACCCAAGAAGGTCTCTTAACAGGGCTATTTTTCTTTGTGTTTATTTTTCTTAGAAATTATAAAATCAGGGATTTAGCCTTCCACTACTATCTCAATTTGGCTTCTTCAAATAACAGATAATAGTGCACTACAAAAGTATAAGTAAATCAACAGCAAACACTGGTGCTATGATCATAGTAAATGAGAATATCAAATGCAGCACTCAAACTAGCACTTCAGATCTGTCAAGTATATTTTGGAGAGGTTGCTTATTTGAGAGAAATCTATTCCTCAGATGATTTTACTGACACTTAAAAACCTATCTCCTGCTGAAGATGATTAGATTTACATTATCCCCTATGGGTAAAAATAATAATTACTATTGATACATATTTATTGTAAGCTTCTACATCTCAGGCAGGGAGCATTAGTTTCCTGATACAATAATTATTAAGAACCTCTAGGCTACAATTGTATCACCACCTCCAAATACCAAGGAAAAGTAGTGAGGCAGGATGATGTTCAGTACAAGGTTATAACTCAGTGGCACAACAGAATGGCAATCATTTGATCCATGCAGTTTGATTCTTAAATTTCATTTTCTGTTACATGCAGCTTTTCTTGCTATTTAAAAGTGAACTCAAGATCTGCCACTATTTATTACACATATGATGTGATCTGTCTAAGTTTTTCAAGTCTCATGAATTATGATTTTACAGGAGTTGTGGTAAAAACATCTTAAATATACTATGATCTGGGCATGCCCAAAGTCTGTCATACTTCAAAGATTTGAGTTATATTTTCTGAAAAATAGTAACCTCAGACTTCAGCTTCAACTTCCACTCACCCATGAAGTTTGGCTGAGAACCACATGCTCACCTATACCTTCTCTCCAGGAACTACCCTAGACATCCAGTAGCATATGTGTATTTTAAGGACATACATTAAAACTTTGTGTTATACCAAACTGGATAATCTAAAAGAAATGAATGGATTTCTAAATTTAACTTTCTACCAAAGCTAAATTACAATGGACTAAATTAATAATGAAACTTCAGGAAGAAGTAGAAATTTAAAATCTCTTAACAAACAAAACAAACAAACAATAACAAAATAGGGCCAGATAGATTCAGGCAGAAGTCTAACCCACCTTTAAAAAAGAATGAAAACCAATATTCCTTAAAGCATTACATAAAATAGCAAAGGAAGGAATATTCAACATTCTTTGCAAAGCTACTGCTGCTTTGCCCAAATCAGGAAAAGATCAAATGAACGAAAGAAAGAAAGAAAGAAAGAAAGAAAGAAAGAAAGAAAGAAAGAAAGAAAGAAAGAAAGGAAGGAAGGAAGGAAGGAAGGAAGGAAGGAAGGAAGGAAGGAAGGAAGGAAGGAAGGAAGGAAGGAAGGAAGGAAGGAAGGAAGGAAAAGAAAAAAGAAAAAGAAAAGGAAAAAGAAGAAAAAGAAAATTATAGGCCAATATCTCTGTTAAGAAAATTTTAACAAAATACTTGCAAAAAGAATTTAAGAACACATCAAAAAGATTATCCACCATGATCAAGTTAGTTTTATCCCAGAGATGGAGGAAAGCTTCAATAAATGTAAGTCAATATATGTAATCCATTACATAAATAAACTCAAGGACAGAAATCATATGATCATTTCATTATATAAACAAAACATCTTTGAAGAAAAGCTAATGTAAGTGCATAAGGAACTTATATCAGCATGATAAAGACAAAAGACAGCAAATCACAGCCAATACCATGCTAAATGAAGAAAAACTTGGAGTCTTTCACTAAAATCAGGACCAAGGTAAGGACCTCAATTTGCTCCACTCTGTCATACTTGAACTCTTAGATAGAGCAATAAGATAAAACAAGGAGATAAAGGAGACACCAATAGGAGATGAAGAAGTCAGAATTTATTCATATATGATATGATTCCACACATGAAAGATGCCACAGGATTAAAAAGTTCCCACACAAATTCAGTAGCCTTGACACACAAAAGAAACATCAAAATCAATCATGGAAACAATCCTATTCACAATGCCTTCAAATATATTTGGCATAAATCTACCCAAAGAAATAAAAGACTTGCACAATGGAAATTTGTGCACAGTGAAGACACTGAATAAAGTGATTGAAGATGATAGCATAAGATGGAATAACCTCCAATACATGTGGGTTAGTGGATTAATGTAAAAATGACGATCCTTCCTAAGGCACGTTGCAGATTCAGGACAACATTTATGAAAATTGTACCCAGTATTAAAATTGATTTTAAATTTTACATGGAAGCACAAAAGACTCAAGAAAGATGGACTGTAGACACACTACTGGAGGCATGACCAGCATAGGTTTCCAGAAAAACTGCAGAACTACAGTGATAAAGCATGATACTGGCATCAAAGTAGTCATTCTGATAAATGGAATAGACTTTACGATTGTCCAGGTTTTAGCCAGTTAGTTAATTAGTTAATTTGTTGTTAACTTAACACAAATTAGAATTATCTGGGAAGAGAGAACCACAACTGAGAAAATACCTCCATAAGATTTAAGACTCTGCCAGAGTCTGACAAATATTGAGGCAGATGCTTGCAGCCAACCATTAGGATGAGCACCGGGTCCCCAGTGGAAGAGATAGAGAAAGGACTGAAGGAATGGAAGGGGATTGCAACCCCATAGGAAGAACAACAATATCAGCCAATCAGACCCACCAGAGCTCCCAGGGACTAAACCACCAACCAAAGACTACACGTGGCTCCAGCCACATATGTAGCAGAGGATGGCCTTATGGGGCATCAGTGGAAGGAGAGGCCCTTGGTTCTGGAAAGGCTCGATGCCCCAGTGTAGGGGAATGCCAGGAAGGGGAGGCAGGAATAGGTGGGTAGTTGGGTGAGCTCACTCACAGAAGCAGGGGGAGGGAGGATGAAATATGGGTTTTGCAGAGGAGAAACTGGGAAAGGAGATAACATTTGAAATGTAAACAAAGAAAATATCCAATAGAAATATTTTAAAAAAGATTAACCTGTAGGCAAGAGTCCTACATTTTCAAAAAATATGATTGATAAAAGAGGGCTGTGATATTTTGGGTGGTGCCACCCTGGGAAATCTGGTCCTCAGTTGTATAAGAGGAGCAGGCTGAGCAAACCAGAAAGCAGCATTCCTTCACGGCTTCTGCTTCAGTGCCTGCCTTGACTTCTCTATATGATGGACAACTATAAACTGAAATTTAATCCCCAAGTTGCTTTCAATCATAATCTTTTATCACAAAAATATAAACCCTAAGACAAGGACCCATATGTAAATACACACACACACACACACACACACACACACACACACACCTACCTGATTTTGACAAAAAGTCCAAAAGTTACAATGTAAAGAAGAAAGCATCCTCAGCAGATCATTCTGATCAAGCTGGATAGCTACTTGTGTAAGAATTAAACTAGAATCATATCTCTTACCCTGTACAAAGCTCAACTCCAAATGGATCAAAGACCTGATACCCAAAATAAGGTGAACAGAGAGGTCTTAATAGATATTATACAAAATACTAAGAAATGTCTCCTTTTTTTCTTTAAATCAACTTGTTTAGCCTTCAGGAAAGTGCAAATTAAAATGTCTTTGATATTTAATAAATCAACAAATAAGTAACAGCAAAGGGTGGCAAGAGACCAATGAAAGAAGGAGAACAATTATTTGTTGTGATGGCAAACTGCTGAATACACTGTAGAAATCACTGTAAATGTTTGTCAAAAGTTAGAAACTGATCTACTATATGACCTCACCATATCACTCTAGCCAGAAAGCTGAATCAGCCTAGATGCCCCTCAACAGATGACTGGATAATGAAAATATGGAAATTTTATACAATAAAATGTTATTCATCTGTTAAGAGAACAAATTTTCATGTATGGAGCTGCAAACAATCATTAGGAAGAAGGTAATCCAGACCCATAAGGAAAATAATCACATTTTCTCTCCTTTATGAATGCTAGCCCTGACTCTTTAGTTATATATGTATCATTTTGAAACCTGTGTACACTGGGGGAACTAGTAATGAGTGGGGAGTTTTAAAACAGGGAGAAGTAGAATGTAGTGGTATAAGTGGGGAGAGGAATAATCAAACAGAAAGGGTTAATTGAGATGGGGAATGGGAGGGCAGGTTACAGGAAGGAATATTATGATAGTGATTCTAAAGACATTAGCAATGTCTCTACAAGACAGCACAAGATATCAAACAAAAAACTCAGTACAAAGAATAGGTTACTGGTTTTGTTGATATGTTGGCCAATGGGGCTGAATAGACTCCTCAAACACTACACGGTATTTCCATTGCTCATAATTATCCTCCAGAAGATTATGGAAATACCATATTGCTTAAGATAGCATAATTGAGTCACAGAACATGTAAAGATCAAGCTGGTAATTACCTGGGGGATTAATAATGTTGGGTAGTACTCCTGGGCATATACTCAGAGGATTCCCCAGCATGTAATAAGGGCACATGCTCCACTGTGTTCATAGCAGCCCTATTTATAATAGCCAGAAGCTGGAAAGAACCCAGATGTCCCTCAACGGAGGAATGGATACAGAAAATGTGATATATATACACAATGGAGTACTATTCAGTCATTAGAAACAATGAATTCATGAAATTCTTAGACAAATGGATGGAACCAGAGAACATCATTCTAAGTGAGGTGACCCAGTCGCAAAAGAACACTCATGGTATGCACTCACTGATAAACAGATATTAGCCTAGAGGCGTGGAATACCCAAGACACAATGTACATATCAAATGATATCCAAGACGAAGGAAAGAGTGGCCCCTGGTCCTGGAAAGGCTCAGTGCAGCAATGTAGGCGAATACCAGGACAGGGAAGTGGGAAGGGGTGGATTGGGGAACTGGGGGAAGGAAGAGGGCTTATGGGATTCTCGGGGAGGGGCGATCCAGGAAAGGGAAAATCACTTGAAATATAAATAAAGAATATATCGAATAAAAAAAAAAAAGAGTAATTCCCAAGAAATACAAATGAGTTCATCTTATCTGTGTTTTGAAACTTTGAAAGATATTGTTCCAAGCCGGGCGGTGGTGGCGCACGCTTGTAATCCCAGCACTCTGGGAGGCAGAGGCAGACAGATTTCTGAGCTCGAGGCCAGCCTGGTCTACAGAGTGAGTTCCAGGACAGCCAGGGCTATACAGAGAAACCCTGTCTCAAAAAACAAACAAACAACAAAACAAGAGCAACAACAACAAAAAAAAACCCAAACAATACACCAAAAGATACTGTTCCAAAACAAAACCAAAAAAACAAAACAAAATAATGTTGAGTAGTAAAATTCATGCTACCGGAGGAGAAAGATAATTATTAATCTTATCCATCTGTAAATCCTACAATCTACACTAACAAGTGACCTGGTATGAATTTCCACTGGTGTAATACCTGGACCCCCAAGATCTCTCAAACTCTGGACCACCAACCAGGCAGCATACACCAGATGGTATGAGGCCACCAACACATATACGGCAGAGGACTGCTGGGTCTGGGTTCAGTCAGAGAATATGTACCCCTCAAGAGACTGGAGGCCCCAGGGAGTTTAGAGTTCTGGTTGAGTGGAAAGGGCATCCTCATGGAGACAGTGGGGTGGGGAGAAGGTATGGGATGTGAAACAGTCAGAGGGTGGACCGGAAGAGGATTAAAATCTGGATTGTAAATAAATAAATAAAAGCCAAAATAGTACAAATGTTTGGAGAAACTGATATGTCTACACTACTTTTAAAATTATATAATATGCACACATTGAAACAAACATTGCTGGTACTACTTAAGGGTTTGTTTTTATGTACAAGTTAAGCTGTAACTGTAATTATATTTAGTTTTATGTTTATGAGTGTTTGCCTTCATGTATGTACTGCACCATATACATATGTGGATAGAAGGAACCAGGGGGTGGGGGGAATAAAATATGGAGTGTAAATAAATAAATAAACAAAAGATAAAAAACAATAATGTAGCAGATGTGTAATAATATCTGCTATTAATAATGGTAGATTATTTATTATTTGTTATTATTAATAGCAGATTAATATTATTTATTATTAAATAATAAAGCAGAAATGTAAAATAGCCAGCCATTCTCTGATGAGATATAAAGTCCATTCCACAAATGAAACTCATTCATAGAACCATTATTAGGCCCAAGAATCTGTGACTCAACAGGTCATAGGCCGTAAAAGAGAACCTACTACTATTATCTTGCTAAAAAAGGCATAGTATTAAACTAACTTCTAATAATTTATTGGTGAACTCAGACATTAGTGAATTTTTCAAACCTTGTCAAAATGGCTTCTTTTCGCAGTAGGTCATGATTAACAGAGAGACCCACAACTGGTCAAAGTGTACAGCATAAGAGGCTATAGGGTACACAGCCATAAGTCGGACATCTATACCATACCTCTCCCTGTCAGGAAGAGTAATAACAGCATATTATATATTATGCGTTATATATTTATTATGTGTTATATATAGTAATAGTATATGGCATGTACGTGTGTGTGTAAACATGTGTGTGTTATCTTCATATTGTTTCCCACCATGACTACACAAATTTATATTTCCATAATCATTGTGGCAAAGGATGGGGGGAAATGGTTCAAAAATCCAGAGACACTGGATAAGCACAGTGAGAGAGTGTTTTCTGGGACACAAAGTTCAAGTGCACATATAGATTCACAGTGGTTCTTGAAGAATGTCTGAGCTCTGCACAAAATAAAGCCAGACAAAATCCCAGCATGGACTGGGGAAGTAGATATAAAAATCTCACCACTAGCTGAGACAATTTTTCTTTTAATTGATTGAGTAATTTCCATATTGTTTTCCACTGTGACTATATAATCTATATTTCCACCATCATCCTATTTTCTATATTTTCACCTCAACTTGTCTTTTTAACAATAGCTGTTCTTCCTAGGGAAAGGTAATATCTCTTCATTTTAATTGTATTCAGGGCTGCACACATTTGTTTTCTCTGTACCATTTTTTAGCTCTTTCTTTTAAATTTTCAATTTAAGTTCTATTTCCCATTTTAAAGTTAGGTTTTCTGTTCTGTTGCTTAAACTGTTTTGTGTGTGTGTGTGTGTGTGTGTGTGTGTGTGTGTGTGTGTGTTTTAACATATGTAGAAATTAAACCCTTGTCAGATATATTTCCTGCCATTCTGTACATTGCCTCTTGCTTTGTTATCTAGCAACCCGTAATATTGATGTAATTCTATCAGTCTATTTCTGGTTTATGTCCTTTATTTATTTAATTTTCATTGGATAGTATCTTTATTTACATTTCAAATGTTATTCCCTTTCCCAGTTTCCACACTGGAAACTCCCTATCCAGTCCCCAGCCCCTTGCTTCTATGAGGGTGTTCCCATACCCACCCATTCTTACCTCCCCTTCCTGGCATTTGCCTACACTGGGACATCGAGCCTACACAGGACCGCAGGCCTCTCCTCTTATTGATGCCCAATAAGGTCATCCTCTGCTACATATGAGACAGGAGCCATGAGACCCTCCATGTGTACTCTTTGGTTGGTAGTTTAGTCGCTGGAAGCTCTGGGGATGGGGGTCTGTTTGGTTGATATTGTTATTCTCCGTATGGGGTTGAAAACACCTTTGCTATTAGGGCATAATTAAAAACAATCCTTGGTTATGTCAATATCTTGATGTATTGGGAAGTTATACTTGACCTGCAATAATCATTTATTCAGAAATAATGGTACCTTTGGTGAGGGCATGACATCCAAAAGTAGTAAAGACTTAGATGCAAAAAGACATTAAAAACCAGACATGTATCTTAGAAACCCTCATCCAGTTTCATATTCTTTTGCTCATTGATTGACTTATGGATTCATTCATTCACACATTCATTCTTTCATTTGAGACTGGGACTCACACAATATCCCAGGCTCTCCTAGAATTCACTGTGGAGCTCAAGGTGAAATTAAACTCACAGCAATTTTGCAGCCTCAGCCATACAAGTGTGAGCTATTTTGTTTGTTTTCATAAGGGTCTTTTTACATAGTTGCAGCTACCTGTTATATTCTATGTAGCCCAGAGTGACCACAAAACCACAGTAGGTTGTATTGCTTCAGTCACTGGAGTATAGGAATAGTAAGTGTGAGCCACCATGCCTGGTGTTTTCACACTCCCTACCATCACTTATGGGAGACTGAGTAGCTCAACTGGACCCATTCTACAGGAGCTGAATGCTGGAGCAAATGGATTTCCATAGCTCTTCACAAAAATGCCCGCTGAGGGTTCACACTGTTGTTAGGAGGACGAGGATACTGGAGTCTGCTGGGAAGAGTAAAGCAAATATAGTTCCCTGCAGTGTAGGGTTTGACCAGTTCAGGTAAATACACATCATGAGGATTCTTCTTTCTCCCTGTCCCTGAGTTTTACTTACTGGAGTAGGCAAGTGAATGTGTTATATCAGTTAGACCATTTCCTCCCTGGTTCTGTTATCAAGTTCTATTTTCTTTGGTATGATAAATATAAGAAACAAATTCAAATGTATTCATGGGAGTATCCTAATATGTTAACCTAAAATATCACTTGCTTTGTCAATGAGGGTTTATAGTGATCACTATAAAGGAGCAAAGGATGGAAAGTGCTGAGAACAGCTCTTAGAGAAAAGAAATCTTGAGTAACTCTCAGATCTAGGTATATCCAGCATCTGATTTTCTCTGCTTGATCATGGTGATTTGCTCCTTACCTTTCTCACTTATAACTTGTTTAATTATATATGACAAGCTTGAGGTGACTCACCATACATCAAGCAAATGTTGGCTGGTTATTAAATATTAGTCTTAGTCCTTAGTACAAGCTACTGAAAGGGCATATCACCACATCCAGAGTGGGTTCCAAAAGAGCTGTATATACAAAAGCATTTGTAACTACTTTCCTTGCTTTAGGGGAAGTTGTAAGGCTAACATAGCCCTGATTCTAGTCACACAGAGACTGAAGTACCTAGAGGAGTCTCCATATTCTATGAACTCAAAATCCTCCAAACCACAGAAGGTAGCCAGGCCAAGGAGAGTAAGAAGGGTTCTTTTAGCTAATTTCTAGGAAGAAAGAGAAGGAAGATGATGAATGAGTCAACAAATAAATTCCTTGGTTTCCTGCTTGGGGAGGAGACTATCGGGATGGTCCAATGTACAATGATACCTAGTTGGTCAGAACTTTCCTTTTATAGATTGAAATATTCTGTCAAAATCAAGTGTCCGTAGATGTGTGAGATTATTTGTGGGTCTTCAATTTAATTCCATTTATTGACCTCTGTGTTTCTATACCAACACCATGCAGTTTTCAGCACTATTGCTTTATAGTTCAACTAGAGATCAGGCATGGTGATACCTCTAGAAGTTCTTTTATACTTCAGGATTGCTTAACCTATACTAGGTTTGTCCTTTTTCCATATGAAGTTGTGAATTGCTCTTCAAAGTTCTGTAAAATTCTTCCATTGTGTTGGAATTTTGATAGGAATTGCATTGAATCTGTAGTAAGATGGTCAACCCCCTATAATGGAAAAAGAAAGCATCTTCAATAAATGGTACTGGTTGAACTGGATATCTGCATGTAGAAGAATGAAAAATTGATCCGTGTGTACTCTTTGGTTGGTGGTTTAGTCCTCTGCGTTTTCTGGGGGTACCAGTTGGTACATATTATTGTTCCTCCTATGGGGCTGCTATCCTCTTCAGCTCGTTGGGTCCTTTCTCTAGTTCCTCCATTAGGGAGCCTATGCTCAGTCCATTGGTTGGTTGTGAGCCACAGGTATTTTGATCCCCCTTCTAATAAGGACCAAAGTATCTTCACTTTGGTCTTCCTCCTTCTTGAGCTTCATGTGGTCTGTGAATTGCATCCAACCAGTACCCCCAGAGCTCCCAGGGACTAAACCACCAACCAAAGAGTACACATGGAGGGATCCATGGCTCCAGCTACATATGTAACAGAGGATGGCCTTTTTAGACATCAATGAGAAGAGAGGCCATTGGTCCTGTAAAGACTTGATGCCCCAGTGTAGGGGAATGCCAGGTCAGGAAAGTGGGAGGGGTGGTTTGGTAAGCAGGGGGAGGGGAAATGGGATAGGGGGTTTTTGGAGGGGTAACAAGAAAATGGGAAAACAAAAATGGGAAATAGCCTGTAAGGCAAAGGACATTGTTAATGGGACAAAACTGTAGTCTACATATTGGGAAAATATCCTCACTAACCCTATATTAGACAGAGGGTTAATACACAAAATATATAAAGAACTCAAGAAGTTAAACAAAGCAAATAACCCAATTTAAAAAATGGGATCCAGAGCTAAACAGAAAATTCTCAACAGATGGCAGATGAATCTTGAATGGCTGAGATGCACTTAAAGAAATGTTTAACATCCTTAGCCATCAGGAAAATGCAAATCAAAACGACCCCAGATAATCTACCTTACACAAATCAGAATGGCTCAGAACAATAACTCAAAAGAAAGCACATGTTGTCAAGACTGTGGAGAAAAAGGAACACCCCCTGTTACTGGTGGGGTTGCAAATTTGTACAAGAAGTCTATAAATCAATCTGGCAATCTCTCAGAAAATCAGAATTAGTTCTACCTGAAGACTCAACAATAGTACTTCTGAGCATATATCCAAAGGTAACCCACCATATCACAAGAACATACTCTGCTATGTTCATAGTAGCTTTATTTGTAATAGCCACAAACTGGAAACAACCCAGATGTCCCTCAATAGAAGAGTGGATACAGAAAATGTGGTTCATTTACACAATGGAACACTAAAATTTGCAGGCAAATGGTTGGGATTAGAAATTATCATCCTGAGTGAGGTGACGCAGACCCAAAAAGACATGCATATTATGTACTCGCTGATAAGTGGGTATTAGCCACCAAGTTAAAGATATCCGTGATATACCCCACAAACCCAAAGAAGTAAAAGAAGTAGAGCATGTGTCCTTATTACATGGTGGGGAATCCTCTGGGTATATGCCCAGGAGTGGTATAGCAGGATCTTCTGGAAGTGAGGTGCCCAGTTTTCGGAGGAACCGCCAGACTGATTTCCAGAGTGGTTGTATCAATTTGCAACCCCACCAGCAGTGGAGGAGTGTTCCTCTTTCTCCACACCCTCTCCAACACCTGCTGTCTCCTGAATTTTTAATCTTAGCCATTCTGACTAGTGTAAGATGAAATCTTAGGGTTGTTTTGATTTGCATTTCCCTAATGACTAATGAAGTTGAGCATTTTTTAAGATGCTTCTCCGCCATCCGAAGTTCTTCAGGTGAGAATTCTTTGTTTAACTCTGTACCCCATTTTTTAATAGGGTTGTTCGGTTTTCTGGAGTCTAACTTCTTGAGTTCTTTATGTATATTGGATATTAGCCCTCTATCTGATGTAGGATTGGTGAAGATCTTTTCCCAATTTGTTGGTTGCCGATTTGTCCTCTTGATGGTGTCCTTTGCCTTACAGAAACTTTGTAATTTTATGAGGTCCCATTTGTCAATTCTTGCTCTTAGAGCATACGCTATTGGTGTTCTGTTCAGAAACTTTCTCCCTATACCGATGTCCTCAAGGGTCTTCCCCAGTTTCTTTTCTATTAGCTTCAGAGTGTCTGGCTTTATGTGGAGGTCCTTGATCCATTTGGATTTGAGCTTAGTACAAGGAGACAAGGATGGATCAATTCGCATTCTTCTGCATGCTGACCTCCAGTTGAACCAGCACCATTTGTTGAAAAGGCTATCTTTTTTCCATTGGATGTTTTCAGCCTCTTTGTCGAGGATCAAGTGGCCATAGGTTTGTGGGCTCATTTCTGGATCTGCAGCCCTATTTATAATTGCCAGATGCTGGAAAGAACCCAGGTATCCCTCAACAGAAGAGTGGATGCAAAAAATTTGGTATATCTAAACAATGGAGTACTATTCAGCCATTAGAAACAATGAATTCATGAAATTCTTAGGCAAATGGATGGAGCTAGAGAACATCATGCTAAGTGAGGTAACCCAGACTCAAAAGGTGAATCATGGTATGCACTCACTAATAAGTGGTTATTAACCTAGAAAACTGGAATATCCAAAACATAATCCACACATCAAATGAGGTACAAGAAGAAAGGAGGAGTGGCCCCTGGTTCTGGAAAGACTCAGTGGAACAGTATTCGGCAAAACCAGAACGGGGAAGTGGGAAGGAGTGGGTGGGAGGACAGGGGAAGAGAAGGGGGCTTACGGGACTTTCGGGGAGTGGGGGCGCTAGAAAAGGGGAAATCATTTGAAATGTAAATAAATTATATCGAAAAAAAATAAAAAAAATAAAAAAAACTAAGTTGTGTGTATGTGTGTTTGTGTGTTTGTGTGTGTATATCTATAACTCCACTTCCAAAGGACCCAATACCTTCTCTGACTATTGAAGGTGCCAGACACATACATGATACACATGCAAATTTCCCATATGTATAAAATTATAAAACTTTCATTGGTTATTAAAAAATAAGTTAGAGCACAAAGCTTAAAAAAAAAAAGAAGTAAAAGAAGAAGGAAGGTCCAATTAAGGATCCTTGAATCTCACTTAGAAAAGGAATCAAATAGTGATAGGATGCAGAGGGAGGAAGGGAACTGGATGTAGAGGGGATGGAAAGAGGAACAGAGCAGTCAGTATCAGGTGTGGTAAGACACAGAAGAGAGGGCCAAAGGAAAAGAGGAATGAATGGAAATCTGCATCTGCCGGGAGTGTGGTGGGTTGTGGAAATCTCTAGAAAGCCCCAGCGACCTGGGATGGGAGAGGCTCCCAGGAGTCATTAGGGGTGACCATAGCTGAGATGTCTAACAGTGGGGACATGAAACCAGAAGTGACCACGTCTTTTAGACAGGCAGGACCCCAGTGGAGCAATCGAGTCACCAACCCACGCACAAAACTTTCAGCCCAAAGTTTGTCTTGTCTAAAACAATGCGAGGACAAGGATGGAACAGAGACTGAAGGAATGGCTGAACAGCCCTACTTGAAACCCATCCCACGGGCAATCACTAATCCCTGGCATTATTAATGACATTCTGTTAAGATTGCAGACAGGAGTCTAGCATAATTGTCCTCTGAGATGCTCTACACATGAGCTGACTGAAACAGATGCAGATACCCACAGCCAAACATTGGACAAAGGTCAAGGACTCTTATGAAAGTGTTGGGGGAAGGACTGAAGGCCCTGAAGGGGATAGCAACTCCACAGGAAGACCAATAGAATCAACAAACCTGGATTCTTGGCAGCTCTGAGACACTAACCAAAGAACACACATGGTCTGGAGGGAGGCCCATACACAGGGCTGCTATGCCTGGCTGCAGTGGGAGAAGATTCACCTAATCATGCAGAGATTTGATGTACCAGGGTGGGGGATACAGAGAGTGGGGCACTCTCTCAGAGGACAAAGGGAGGGGGATGGGGGAAGGACTCTGTGAGGGGGGAACCCGGAGGAGCGACAGAGTTCAGGATGTATATAAATAAAGATATCGAGATATTTTTGCGGTAACTTTTTATAAAACTATTATATCCTCTGAGATACCATTCTTGAAGAATATCAGTCCTTTAAGGAAGGACATATTACTGGAATGCATTGTGGGTTTTCTTTTCCTATTCTTTATAATAGAGTCCAGAATTGCAGCAAAAGTCCTCTACACAAATAAATTGAAAGTTCTACGGAGTTCAGGAGTTGACTACACTGTGAACTGACAATTGGAATTTTAGATGTGTTTTTGCTTCAAAGATATATTGATATCAAGATCCCTTGAAAGAGGAAAATCATCCCTTTGAAGTCACATTTAATATACCCTATGTGATATAGATTGTGTCATTTGTACAAGACATTTCATTTCTGTCTGAAGTTACACTTAACATCAACCTTAACCAGAGTCCATGTCAGACTGTAAAAGCGAAGATGCATGACAGCTTTAATGATGGTTAAGTTTAAAGGAAGAAAAAGTAGCATGAAGCAATCTTCCTCATAAGAAGAAAGATATATGTTTTAGGCTCACCATACTTTTTCTCCAAGAATAATAATTATGTATGCTTTCTTATGAACTGAATACACTACTTCAAAGAAATTACTTTATTGAATAGACGTGCTTGTCATTCAAACTATAATATTTCAGCATTTATTCTGAAAACGTTTTCAAAATTTGGTTTTTGATATTTAAAAGTAGGGATTTTGTATCAGATTGTGAAAATGTCTTGCTGTCACAAATGTAGAATTAAAAAGAGTTTAATGGAGGTAATTACATAAACAGAAATTTTGGATTTGTTTTTACAGCAGAGTAGCTCTGTAATAGTGCCTCAGCACACCTCACCGAAAGACAATCAACAAAGAAATAATGGTAACAACAACAAAAAGTAAAACAAAACTCTGACTTCTACTGATAGAATGTTGAACCATAAAATATGCAAAGATAGCCAGTTCTTCTTAAGATATTTGTAATTGCCATATTGTAACCAGGCAGCAAGTTTATTCAATCTAAGGCTAAGGGTAGCCATGAATACAGCCCAACAGAAAATTGTAACTTCATTTTAAAAGTATGATTTTTGTGACCTTTTAACTTAATTTTCTAACTTTCAAGGATGAACTTTGTAGATACCAGTGCTGTGTTATAGTGAAAAATAAAATCAGGGCGAGCCTGGCAGGCTGGCAGGTTGAGGTCAGGATTTATACAGAGTAAATTTCTGGAGATTTGTCTTTTCATAAGATTATGACACCCCTCTGTGTTCATTTAATATGATATAAGCAGCTTTTCTTTATGTTATTATTCCCATATAGTATTAAAATTATATCCTTGAATTTTAGGTAGATGATATAATGCATATGTTTATAAGGAAATAAGTGGAATAAATTATAGCACATATTTATGATATATTCTTTTTCCAAATTCTTGTATTTCCACATTTAACATAAAGGCCTCAAGGCATACAAAGAAGAGGTTCTTATTTCTACTATACACGCGATACTACTTGCCCTTAAGATTTTCTGAACAGCATCACTCACCTGGTTACACATTAACTTTTACATTTATATGATCACAGCAATCTTCTCACTCCTTATTAGAAGGGCACATGTGGACAATAGAATATTAGGTCAGTTCCTGGCGTCTCATTGGGTATAGTGAAAGATCCAATGACTAGACTTGCCTTCTTCCCTGACAGTTTGAAGAATCACTTTTGTCATCTGTGGACATGAGGATGACTGTGCCTGTCTCAGGATTTGGAAAGCCTACTCTAACAAGTATGGACCTGCAAGTGAATAAATATAATGGAAATATCTGTCTAGTTTACCACGCATCCTTAATCTTAGTGATTTGTTACTGTATGAATGCTTCTCCTCAATGAAAGGAAAGAGCTTAGCTGAGAGCCCTAAATAGTCTATGTAGAAATGTATTTGCATAGGAAAGGATACACTCCTCATGAGGGATAAGTAACAGGGTAATAGGCTTGTGCTGTGGATTTTTAAGGTTTATAATATTTATTAAACAGATTTTATACTTATAATATTTGAACCTTTCCCATGCTCAGATCAGTAAACTAGATCTCTCATAATCCTGTACAACATCAATGAAAACAGAAGTCTATGTGTTTAGAAAAACAGAAAATAAGTACAAAGGAATGTTGCTCATATGTACAGCCTGAAAAGAATTGATCTGAGATGTTGAAACTAGAATGGTGTTTATGGCCCTGATTTATATTGAAAATATTAATTAATACTGCTATATTCCAGTTTCTTCCTTTTTATTCAAGGTTTCATTACGTTGGCCAGGCCAGGCTTGAACTTGTGATTCTCTTTCATCATTTCCCCATTATCTAGACTTTCCAGCCCTTGTCACTAGACTTACCTGAAGATTTTACATATACAAGTAGGGAAGGAGGGAGGGACCTGGGAAGGAAAGTTGATGCTGTTTGAGGGTGGCCGGGAGAGAGGAACCTGATCTGATTTTGGGTGAGGGAAAATGACTGAAGCCCTGAGGGCCAGCAAAAAGAATGGGAACAGGCAACCTCAGGAGGTAGGAGGTTGGGGGACCCTCCAGAATGCACCAGAGACCTGGTGGGTCAGAGACTCACAGGACTAAAAGGGAAGGACCTTAGATGAAATGCCTGACAGTAGGGAGAGGGAACTTATAGAGCCCACCTCCAGCAGGAAGACAGGGCATCAAATGTGGGCCATCCCACAGTCATGACGCGACTCTGAGCCTTAATTGTTCCTGTCTGAAAGAATTACAAGGATGGAAATGAAGAGGAGCCCAGAGGAAAAGAAGGTTCAGCGATAGAACCAAAGTGGGATCCAGCTAAGGGAAGGTCCCAAGATCTGACACTATTACTGAGGCTATGGAGTGCTCTCAAAAAGGGAACTAGCATGACAGCATTCCAGATGACCCAACAAGCAGCTGAAAGAGTCAGACGCAGATATTTGCACCCAACCAATGGAGAGAAGCAGCTGCCCCTGCTGTTGAAATAGGGAAGGCTGAATGAAGCTGAGGGCAATTCTGTAGGAGGACCAGCAGTCTCAATTAATCTGGACCCCCAGGATCTCTCAAACACTGGATCACCAAACAGGCACCATACACCAGCCAATATGAGGCCCCTAGCACTCATACAGGAGAGGACTGCCAGGTCTGGGTTCAGTCAGAGAAAACATACCCAATTCAAGAGACTGAAGGCCCCAGGAGTTAAGAGTGGGAAGAAGGCATGAGATTTGAAACAGTAGAAGGATGGACCAGGGAGGGGAATAAATTCTGGTGTGTAAAAGAATAAATAAATAAAAGACCAAAAAAGTACAAATGTTTAGAGAGACTGGTATGTTTAAACTGGTTTTAAGATTACATAATATGTACACATATTGAAACAACCATTGAAACCCGTAAGTACTACTTAAGGGTTTGTTTTTATGTACAAGTTAAACTATAACTGTAATTTGAATTTTCCTCTATATTTAGTTTTATGTTTATGAGTGTTTTTGCCTGCATGTATGCATGGGTACCACATACCTATGTGGATAAAAGGGACCAAACCTGGGTCCTCTGGAAGAACAGCCAGTGATATTAACTGCTGAGCCATCTCTCTAACCCATAAATGTATTCTTTTGAGGAAAAATATCTAGCAACAAAATATTAAGAGAATCTTGCAAAATGCTAATTCAGTTACTCTTGGGTTGGCTTGAGAGTCTGTGGTTCTTACATGCTGCCAGGTGATGCTAATCTGATTAAGGACACATGATTAATTCTAACTCTAGCTGGAAATGCTTTTTTTTTTCATGAACATGGATTGATATGGATGCATAGTCTATTCATTATGCATAGGTTGTACTAAGCAAATAAAATGCATAGCAGGGTTCTTTCACCACAAATCTCCACCTGGCATTTTACTAAATCAGCTCAAACCTACAGAACAGCTGCTGGGCTTTCCATACTAAACTCATGGTTTTAATCGACATGAGGACAAAAGATCAACCGTCCTCAGAGGATTTCTGTTAATTAAGAACTAGAGGGTGCTGAGTAAGCCCCTCCCCTCTGTCTTAGCAAAAACCTGTTTACTCCAGCAGTCAAGAACTAGAAACTTACAGGACAGATGCCAAGCAGTGGGGAATGACTTCAGGTGGCACTGGGTTTGATGAGTTGAATAGACTTCCTGGGGGTTATCAGAAGGAGTTTTCTATTACCATAGCAAATATATTCAATTCTACACACTCAGTTGGACTTTCCTCTCCTGTGCCTTTTCCAAATTACTACCAGCGGAGGTTGACTATAGCAATTTTCAGACTAGAGCAATTTTTCAAGTAGATTGTATAATGTTTTCATATGGCTAACTTGCTCCCTTGTCTCCTTTCTGAATATATATTTTTTGTTCTCTTGATGAAAACACTTAATTTCAGAAGTGTGTTAGCCTAGAGCTGTGCTACATGGGTCTTTAAAAGAATTCTTGCTCACGACTATTGATTGCTGTAACATTTGGATACAGCCAATGGCATACTCTTCTGATGCCATTATGATTGTAGTGACTTCCAACATTCTATCATCAAAAGTTTGCACTGGTGCTTGCAGAATTTGTACTTTAATGGTACTGATTAAGTAGTTGGGCCCAGGAACTCATACATAAAGGCTGCTATATCTCTCACCCACATGGGAATACCAGTGTCCATCTCTTGCTTAACTATTTCACAGCTGCTTTTTACTGTTATTTTTAGTGCTTTTCTTTTAAAAATTTTGCATCTAGATGCTGCTCAAATCCAATTACCACAAACTCCAAGAGAGAGTCTTTTTCTTTATTGCTGTGCCTGGACTGTAAGTTGCAGTAGTGGAACCATCAGCTGCCTCCAAACAGGCCTCTGGGTATTCATATGTTTGTGCTGCAATGAGATTCACTCTAACAGGATTAGTCTAGAGGGGCCAAAGCACTAGTGGCCCCAACATCCAAGGTGCTGAATTAAATCAGTTCCATAGTACTTGAGCTTTAATCCTCTGGCTTCCACTAAGTGGGTTTGTTGACATGCAAACTTTTAATCTTCAAAAGAAAGAATGTTTATTTCTAGATTTCCAGAAGTAATCCTTTGCATGCATATCTTCACAACATGAGCAAGTTGAAAATATTAATAAATTCAAATTTTGCTGTATCTCCTCTCCTCTCTAATTTAAAATTAAAAATTAAACAAATAATAAGAGCAAAAGAAAACAAAAGTCACTACAGTCCCCTAAAGTCACTACATGAGGGACTTGAAATATTCGAAAGAGAATTCTGGAAGTAAAAGAGTATACTAAAAAGACATTTTCATCTTTTCAACACAAAAATTGTTGTTTTCCCTTATAGCATCTTTAAATGCAATTTTTGTTACTTGTTATTCTATAATAGCCCTTTCATCACTGCAAGTTGCAATGTAATATTTGCTTTTGGTTTCTCTCTTTCTCTCTCTCTCTCTCTCTCTCTCTCTCTCTCTCTCTCTCTCTCTTTCTCTCTCTCTCTCTCTCTCTCTGTGTGTGTGTGTGTATGTGTGTGTGTATGTGTGTGTGTGTGTGTGTCTGTCTGTCTGTCTGTCTGTCTCTTTCTCTCTTACAATAGAAAAGGAATACTAGCATTTTACTTTCTTAAGACTGAGGAAAGGATGTGAGAGTTGGCAGGTAAGTTGGTCTAATTAATACACTCTACGGTCATAGGTTTTTCACTGTGATTTGTCCCCTTTTTACGCTAAGACACATCTTGAAGATGCATAGTAGACTTCATAGTAACAATGCTTATTTTCACAGACGAGCTTCATAAATTATTTCCTTTATGCTAGGAACTTTACACTCGTTATCTAACTTAATGTTTATAAAGTGTTCTTGTTCGTGATCTAAATACAATACTAAACTTTGACAAATGAGAAAGCTGTTAGAATGAGATTGAGTTTCTGTACTAAGTTCATCACCATAATAAAGTTTGGAACTTAGTCTAAATGAGTCAGCCACCCTGTTCTTACACAAAACACTAGATGACCACACAGATGACTTGTGTTAATTAGAGGAAAACAATGGTCACCTCGTTGGCAGGTGCTGCTTAATTCTCTGCAGCTGACTGTATTCCTTCTATAGATGTGAGTTATGGATTTGGCTATTTTAATGTGTAGCAAAGTCCATAGGCTGCTGCTATCCATTGGCTAATATAAATGCAGTTTGTTCGTGGCTGATGTACAGTGTCAAGGTCAAGATGATCCAGACCCAAATTAAAATCATCTGCATTATTAAAGAACCATAGGACACCATAAGGTTCAAGATACTCAATATTCAGAGTTGAAAGGAAACTCATTATAAAACCAGTTCACAATGAAACATACTTTTTTCTAATTGGTCAGAAGAAGTTAATGAGTGTACCGTAGTTATTGGCAGGTTTGCTCACTGTGGGGCACGCATTTCCTCTGGGTCAGTGACGTCTCTAGCACATGGTTCTGTGTTAACACCTTCTGACATGGATGCATGTGGAACTGGAAAGTAGCCTTATCCACAAAGACAAAGACAATTTCACAGTCATGGAAGAAAGGTGATACATTATAAATAGAAAGGCAGGTTCTGCTGGGGCTGGTAGAGAGGGCATAGGAGGACCAAACCCTTTTTGGGTCCAGATGGTTGACATTTCATTTCTCAAACACAAATCCTGACTAAGATTTAGGCCCATACCAAATAAGGAACAAAGTCTGAGTAATACAAAAGAACTCAGAGAAAGGGATAAAAACTATGACTTATAAGGAAGTGCTGAAGGAAGGATTCAGATAAGAGGGTCAGGTAAGTTTGATCAAGTTCTGCAGCAGGACTCCAAGCAATATGTAAGGACCACCGGGAAAAAAATAATAACTGTCCAACTGTGAAGTGAACCCAGAGTCTGTGTCTCTGTCTGCTAGTATCCTCCGAGATTCCAGGTCTCGCTTGACCATAGCTGTGCCGGCTGATGCAAGCCCTCTCTTACTTCATCACAGAGTCTAGGCTCCCTCCCACTAGGACAGAACATACAGTCATCCTCCCACTCAAGAACCAACAATTCATTTCTAGAGGGCTTCCAAGACGCTGTCAAAGCTGATTTAGTGCAGTGACTTTATCTTGGCTTTCCCACTTTTAGCTTATTGGGCCAACTCTTTCTTTTTCCATCCCCTCTGCACCTGCTGACACCTCATTCCAGCTCTCTTCTACCTCTGTCACGTTTGGTTAATTGACTGCAAATAAACTTGACAGGACCGAGGAATTCAATAATATACATGATGATTAATTTTTTATTTTAAAATAGAGCAAAATGTAAATGATCAAGTACAGAGGCAGTAAAATTGTGTTGGAGAATGCTGGCCACACATTGTTAAAACAAGCAGAAAGAACATGTCTACATGCTGGGAGGGCAAGGCTTCTATCTAGCATGTATAACAGGTACACCTGTAAGGAGGAACTCTGAGAGTACCATGGTTGACATGCTTGAAAAGACTGGAAGGCCACCATGCATTCTAAGTGAACTAAGAGAACACAGCAAGTGCCATCTGCTTCCCTGACCACTGTCCCAATACCATTCTTGAGTTAGCCACACCTCAATCTGGAATGAAGTTCAACACATATACACAGGCCCATCACAAGGTGATCATATGCTGGGCTCACAGAGGAGTGCCAAGGAATGTCTGCTGTCCACATAGAATCACGAATTATCACTTCCCCTCTGAAAAGTGATCCAGATTTGGCATATAATTTTATGGAAATCTAATTGTGGCACCTGCCATTTTATTACTTTGCTGCTCTTTTTTTTTTGTATTTATCAACTAGAGTATAATTTCCTTAATTAAAGAGATTATATTTTGTTCACTTTATGAAACCTTATATATCTAGCAAATGCATGAATGCTATTGGCCAGTTCATATAAGCAGTGGATAAACAAAGTATTATTTTTGTATTTAGAGAATTTTGTTTTGTTCCATTTTCTTTTGTTCTAATTTCAGGGAAAGAAGTTGCTAACTAAAACGCATATTAAAGAAAGATCAAGTTGTAGCCCAGAGAGATGAGGCCCTAGTGTGCTGAGTAATGGGAAGCTCAGCCTGCAAGGCAAAGGACAGAATGCAGACAGAGAAGACAGACATGAAATTACCTACAACATCAAAACATGTACACCTGTTCACAGTATCCTTAATCAAAAATGAGATCTATGCTGAGATTCTGGTTGTTTGTTTGTTTGTTTGTTTGTTTTTGGTTTGTTTTTTTTTGATTTTGGTTTTTCCAAGACAGGGTTTCTCTGTATAGCCCTGGATGTCCTGGAACTCACTCTGTAGACCAGGCTGGTCTTGAACTCAGAAATCTGCCTGCCTCTGCCTCCCAGAGTGCTGGGATTACAGGCTTGCGCCACCAACACCTGGCCCTATACTGAGATTTTAATCCTGCATATCCTGTGGGCACTGGGGCCCAAAAATTCCCTTGGGGCACATTATTCACCAAGGTAAAGAGAACTGTTCATGGTCCTCACTGTGTTTTGTTTTGTTTTTTTTCAATTCTTCTTGGAATAGAGCAAAGCATCTCAGTCCATGCAGGCTATTAACCATGAGGAATATTCTATACAGGTATGGTTCTAACACAAAAAGTTATTTGACCATGGGTAAATACCTAAACTTCTCAGATCGCCATTTTGGTTATCAGCAGTTCATGGAAAACCATTGCACCTTGTTACTGTGCAGATACCGTTGGGCAGAAGAGGCGGGAATATAGCAATCACTCAACTAAAGTAGTTATTATCATCAATTTACAGTGAACATGTACATTTTGCCTTCAATTCATATAGATTATGATTTAAAAAAACTGATCTCAGACTCTCCAGTTTAAAGAGTCAATAAATTTGATTTCATTATTTCAATCTATCACTGCATTTTATTTTTTATTCAATATATTTTTTATTTATATTTCAAATTATTTCCCCTTTTCTGCCCCCCCCATTCCCCAAAAGTCCCATAAGCCCTCTTCCCTCCCCCTTTGTCTCCCATCCACCCCTTCCCACTTCCCTGTTCAGGTTTTGCCCTATGCTGCTACACTGAGTCTTTCCAGAATCAGGGGCCACTCCTCTGTTCTTCTTGTACATCATTTGATGTATGGATTATGTTTTGGGTATTCTAATTTTCTAGGCTAATATCCACTTATTAGTGAGTGCATACCATGATTGATCTTTTAAGACTGGGTTACCTCACTTAGTATGATGGTCTCCAGCTCCATTTATTTGTCTAAGAATTTTTATGAATTCATTGTTTCTAATGGCTGAATAGTACTCCATTGTGTATATATACCACATTCTTTGCATCCATTCTTCCATTGAGGGATACCTGGGTTCTTTCCAGCTTCTGGCTATTGCAAATTGGTACAACAACTCTGGAAATCAGTCTGGTGGTTCCTCAGAAAACTGGGCATGTCACTTCCAGAGGATCCTGATATACCACTCCTGGGCATATACCCAGAGGACTCCCCAGCAGGTAATAAGGATACGTGCTCCACTATGTTCATAGCAGCACTATTTATATCACTGCATTTTAAATGGGAATCTTTTTCCATGTCTGTTTATAAGTGTTAGTCATTTAATTTTTAAAGAAAATTACCTATGCAGGAATAGCTAGACAGCAAGAGATGGGCTAATGAGAGGTCTGTTTTTAAGCTTTGAATCACATTTTTTATTACAGTTTTAAAAAAACAGAATTTATAAAAAAAATTACCCAAAGTTTGTCAGAGAAACCAAGACATAAATTTAACAACAGCAACCAAAAACTGTGATCCAGTTAAAATATGAGATAATTACCTGAACAGACACATCTCATAGGAGAAAATTCAAATGGTCAGTCATAGCATGGAAAATATTCTATGTAACTAGACAAGACTAGGGATGGTGGGGCATGAATGTTCTTCCAGGAGGAGGATCAGAAGTTCAAAGTCATCCTCAGTTACACAGTGAGTTTGAGACCAGCCTGACATACATTAGACTGATTCTCTTACTCTCTCCCTCTCTCTATCTCACCCTGCCTCTACATGCCAACACACACACACACACACACACACACACACACACATACACACACACATGTTCCTTCCAGCTTACTCAGGATGCTAAGGAAGAAGGAAGACTTGAGATCAGGATTTAAAGAAAAGCCTGTGAAATGCAGTGAGATGTTTCAAAAAATGTAATTTACACATGTTAATAAGTTTCTTAATTATCTCATTTGTATTGTTTTCAAACCTCTGGCATAATTTAATCTACTTATATCTTTGCTAATATTTTTCAAAATATTTCCCTTAACACATGGTTACAAACTCCAATTGATTTTGAACTCACATAATTTAAGGACACAGTATGTTTAATTACTCATTTATTTTGGCTCTTCTATTCTATTCTATTCTATTCTATTCTATTCTATTCTATTCTATTCTATTCTATTCTTCTATGCCACTCAAGTCATTCTAAATAATCTCACCAGTCAAAGCAATAAAAACAAATTTTTTATCATGTACTCATAACTTCTGCCCCCTAAGAAGAGAGTTATTATTTTATTCTTCTGCTATATGGACTTTTGATGCCATATAACTATATACATACATATGTGTATGTATGTGTGTGTGTGTGTGCTACAAACATTCGGATACAGTTTTAGACATTTGTGTTACTCTTATAGTCTTTTTCCAAGTGAGTGGATTACTAGTCTTTACAAATGATCTGTGAATAAGACTTCCCAAGCAAATAAATGTGAGGATTACTACATACTCTTTATTAACATAGAAAACTATACAGCCATCTATCATCCTAAATGCTAACTTCTGCTTATCCCAAAATATCTCATAAATAAAATGTAAAATGCACTTCCAATTTTTTGAAAAACCCTTTGAGAATATTATGACAAATATTCACTTCACAATTTACTTTATCTCTACAATTTCTCATAAATTTACTGTATTAGCTCTTAAGTTTCACTCTAATCTGTACTCTCTAATTTCGGAAACATTATAAAATTTAAAGTTAAATATTCACTTTTATTTTTCTAAATTGCATCCCTTTAACCCCTCTCCAAAGACAATGTTAATACATGTGACTTTTTTGCAACTTTTTGAACTATACATGACTCGTGATAGCCTTAAGTTCATATCTTGCTCTCTCTAGAACAATGTTTCCACTGGTCAATATTAAATCTTGAAAAGAGTTCATGAAACTTCATCTGAATATTGAATTTTTACAAAGCAGTCTAATTCAATAAAATAAAAATGGAAATCAGAATATGTTTTATGTGAAAAGCTAATATAAACATTGATGTGACAGAGATTGCATATCAACTCAATGCAAGTATGTATTGTCTATAAGAGTAAGGCATAAAAGGTACAAACATCTTTATCACCAGTATTTTCTGTTCTCTATCATTGTCAATAGTAAAAAGATGTTGAAAATGTATATACCATTGAATATGAACAACAAATACATAAAAATACAAAGATCACTGCAGTTTACACAATTGTTAAATGAACTGAATAATGCAATCTCATATATGAAAATTATAAAATTGCATTGCTTAATTTCAACATTTTGACATCTTATTGATAGAAAATTGAACATGTTTATGAGGTGTAGTATGATGGTTTGATAATTTATATATTGTTCATTGAATCATGTTATTCATCATCTCAAATCTATCAGTTCTTTGTGATGAAGGCATTAAATTCTTCCAGCCCACTTATTTTGAAACATATATATGTTATTGTTGACTACAAATAATGAAAAAGGAGCTTATCGAACTAGAAAGCATATTGTTTTAAAATACATCATGAAATGTCATCATGCACAGCCAATGTTAATTTTTAACGGACAGGATGTCACACCAAAATGTCATGTTTTGGCAGTGCTCATTCTTGCAGCACTGTGACATTTGTCAGATAATGCTATTTCACTTTTCCCGGAATTTGTAGTCCATCTCAAGAATCTCTAGATTTCTTCATCAGTAGTGTCCTTCTCAAGAATTAATTCAAAACATAAGCTCTAACTAAACTGAGTATTTCTTCTGAAAACATTTTAATAAAATGAATAAATCATTAAATTAGGCAGGAGTTAAAAAAACTATTACATAGGGAAATATAGGGACTATGGAGATTGTTCAATGATTAAAAGAACTTCCTGCTTTTGCAGAACATCTGGGTTTGATCCCTGTCGCTCACATGATGTCTCAGAACCAACTGGTACTCAAATACCCTCTTCTGGCTTCCACAGGCAGTTAACATATGTGATGCAAAAACATACATGTAACCAAAACACCCATGCACTTAAAATAAAAATAAAGTTTCAAAAGTAATTTTCAAAAACTTTTACTTGATTTTTGTTCATTTATTTTGATGCATTTGCTGTTCTGGCAATGTCCTTGAGAGTTTAAAATATCCAGGAGCTGAGCTATTTAGTTATTATAGAACTACAGATGGTTCTTTTACCTGTTTTCTCAGTTTCTTCATTTGCAAGATAAATGCTATGACAGTCCTTGATTTCCTTGCTATGATTAGTAAACTAAATAATTTAAATGGCACTCTTCATCAAGTCATCAATCAAATACTAACTATTAGGACTATTCTAAAACAGCAGAGGAAACACTGTGGACATAGCATCTCTCAGTTTCAGTAACACACTTGACAAATTCTCATACGATTCCTTGTAGACACAATGAAATGTAAGGTGGATGAGAGAACAATTATGTGGATCAATGCTGTTTGAACAACTGCAGCCCCAAAGTATTGACAAATGGATTCTTACCAGTGTGAAGGAGATAAACTGCAGGCATCTGCCCTTGGGCCTTTCCCGTTCAATAGTTTTAACAATGAAATTGGAGAATGCCATAAAATAACTCTAATTTAAAAATAACCTGAAGTTCAGAAAAACAGATAGCACATGAATTGGCAAAAAGTTACATTCATTTCATCTTAATAATAAATAGTTAAAAAGTTGAATGTATATTTGCAGACGACATGATCGTCTACCTAAGTGACCCAAAGAACTCCACTAGAGAGCTCCTACAGCTGATAAACAACTTCAGCAAAGTGGCAGGTTATAAAATCAACTCAAGCAAATCAGTGGCCTTCCTATACTCAAAGGATAAGCAGGCTGAGAAAGAAATTAGGGAAATGATCCCCTTCACAATAGCCTCAAACAGTATAAAGTATCTTGAGGTGACTCTTACCAAACATGTGAAAGATCTGTATGACAAGAACTTCAAGACTCTGAAGAAGGAAATGGAAGAAGACCTCAAAAAATGGGAAAACCTCCCATGCTCATGGATCGGTAGAATCAATATAGTTAAAATGGCCATTTTGCCTAAAGCACTATACAGATTCAATGCAATACCCATCAAAATCCCAACTCAATTCTTCACAGAGTTAGAAAGAGCAATTTTCAAATTCATCTGGAACAACAAAAAACCCAGGATAGCTAAAACTATTCTCAGCAACAAAAGAAAATCTGGGGGAATCAGTATCCCTGACCTCAAGCAATACTACAGAGCAATAGTGTTAAAAACTGCATGGTATTGGTACAGTGACAGGCAGGAGGATCAATGGAACAGGATTGAAGATCCAGAAATGAACCCACACACCTATGGCCACTTGATCCTCGACAAAGAGGCTGAAAACATCCAATGGAAAAAAGATAGCCTTTTCAACAAATGGTGCTGGTTCAACTGGAGGTCAGAATGCAGAAGAATGCGAATTGATCCATCCTTGTCTCCTTGTACTAAGCTCAAATCCAAATGGATCAAGGACCTCCACATAAAGCCAGACACTCTGAAGCTAATAGAAAAGAAACTGGGGAAGACCCTTGAGGACATCGGTACAGGGAGAAAGTTTCTGAACAGAACACCAATAGCGTATGCTCTAAGAGCAAGAATTGACAAATGGGACCTCATAAAATTACAAAGTTTCTGTAAGGCAAAGGACACCATCAAGAGGACAAATCGGCAACCAACAAATTGGGAAAAGATCTTCACCAATCCTACATCAGATAGAGGGCTAATATCCAATATATATAAAGAACTCAAGAAGTTAGACTCCAGAAAACCAAACAACCCTATTAAAAAATGGGGTACAGAGTTAAACAAAGAATTCTCACCTGAAGAACTTCGGATGGCGGAGAAGCATCTTAAAAAATGCTCAACTTCATTAGTCATTAGGGAAATGCAAATCAAAACAACCCTAAGATTTCATCTTACACCAGTCAGAATGGCTAAGATTAAAAATTCAGGAGACAGCAGGTGTTGGAGAGGGTGTGGAGAAAGAGGAACACTCCTCCACTGCTGGTGGGGTTGCAAATTGGTACAACCACTCTGGAAATCAGTCTGGCGGTTCCTCCGAAAACTGGGCACCTCACTTCCAGAAGATCCTGCTATACCACTCCTGGGCATATACCCAGAAGACTCCCCACCATGTAATAAGGATACATGTTCTACTATGTTCATAGCAGCCCTATTTATAATTGCCAGATGTTGGAAAGAACCCAGGTATCCCTCAACAGAAGAGTGGATGCAAAAAATGTGGTATATCTACACAATGGAGTACTATTCAGCCATTAGAAACAACGAATTCATGAAATTCTTAGGCAAATGGATGGAGCTAGAGAATATCATACTCAGTGAGGTAACCCAGACTCAAAAGGTGAATCATGGTATGCACTCACTAATAAGTGGATATTAACCTAGAAAACTGGAATACCCAAAACATAATCCACACATCAAATGAGGTACAAGAAGAAAGGAGGAGTGGCCCCTGGTTCTGGAAAGACTCAGTGAAACAGTATTCAGCAAAACCAGAACGGGGAAGTGGGAAGGGGTGGGTGGGAGGACAGGGGAAGAGAAGGGGGCTTACAGGACTTTCGGGGAGTGGGGGGGCTAGAAAAGGGGAAATCATTTGAAATGTAAATAAATTATATCGAATAAAAAAAATTAAAAAAAAAAGTTGAATGTAGAAGTAGGAAATCAACTAAAAACTGAAACTAATGAAACATTTGTATGTAATAGGGGGATTTGGACATGTCCCATATGAGAGGAAACATAACAGAAAAGAACTGTTAGTGGGAGATATTCATAGATTATTTTTGTTTGAAACTTGCACTGACAATGACAAAATGACCAGCATACATGGTGAACACAATCCAAGATGTGTACTACAGAGCAATCAGCTCCATGAGGAGTGTTGGAACGGGGACAAATTCTTAAACAATTAATCTAAAATAATTAATATAACTATATGTTAGGATTTTCCATCTACATAATGTTAGCAAAATACATGAACACATCTACGGTCAAAATCATATCAATACATCAATGGTTCTTAAGTTGGTTAAATGCTGGAGTCACATCTGAAACTAAGAAGTTGATTCCTGGTGAAGAACCAGGGAGGCCCATACGAGAGTGCTACAGAGCAGAGGGCAGATGGTAGTGTTTAATCAGTGCAAATGAGGGCTTCATTAATGAGAAGCAAGGTTCAAGTAGCAACCAGGATGCTAGGTCCATTGAGAACCAAGGCAGTACACAGAGCACAATGCTAAAAGATAAAACAAATGAGCAGCCAACTAGGGAATTCTCAATTTACACAACCAAAGGAAAACAAGAACAAATATTCAGAACTGAGCGTGGCTGCCCTAAGATGTCACACATCTTTCTGTTTGAGAACTTAGGCCATTTTACATCTGAGACTCACTGGCTAAATGGATGGATACCCAAGTCTCACATATGAAAGACTCTATAGCACCAAGTCAAATTTGCATGATCACAATCCTCTAAGCTTTACCCCAAGGACCAGCATGGTTATACAGAATGGAAAATGCTCAAGCATTTTTTAACAGCATAAAGAGATAAGGTTACTGGCTGAAAACTGCTACTGTGGCTGCCTAATACGAGAGTATGGAAAGAGAAAAAGAAAAGGCATTGCATAGGATGCAGATTAAACCCTGCCATGTAAACAAATGAGTGGTCATTCTTTAATGATACCCAACGATGTTATTGGAATAGAAGGACTTCAGAGATGGCAAAAGCTCCAGGCCTGCTTCTTACTTCAAGTGGTAGTAACTATTATCACCAGAACTCTCAAGGGTACTCTTAAGCTCTATCCCCAGGGTCACAAAACTGAATAAAATACAGAATTGTATCTCAGAAGAAGTGGCAGAAACAAATGATACTTGTAAGCATCTGAATACAGGGACTGCGACTCATGGTTGACTTGAATTCACCTGTCTTTGCTGTGATAATAACTAAGTAGACCCCAGAAAATAACAATATACTCTGAAAATAAATCATACCGTTGAGTTGCTGTGCAGATGCCTGACAGGATCACTAAGCCGGGCCACACCGCCTTGGGAATAGACAGCAGCTCACTGTTTTCCCATGTAGTGTACTTTCTAAAATTATCAGAAAAGGGAAGCATGTTCTCATTTAATAGAAGGAACAATGGCATATATTAAGGATCCCTCCCCCAAAGCTCTGCTACCATTCCTATCTTCTGCATTCAAATTTGTTTGGACCATCTATTCGGACCTCCTGAAAAATACTCTATTTTGCTTGAAGCATGACAGTTCTGTAATAAGAGGGGGAAAGAACATTTAAAAATTATATCTTGTATCTTGAAAACTCTGGTCAAATAAATACATCCTATGTGGTAAAACTTAAATTCTACAAAATTCAGATCTCCATCTCAATAGTAATTGTATGTGCCTGTGCATGTATGTGTGCATGTGCGTATGCATTCGTGTGTTCCCAAGATCCCAGGAACATATTGCAGCAGCATCTCTCAGAGTAAAGATATATTTCAATAGGAAAAGGTAGGTGTTACTGAATTCTGGAGGAAATAGAACTTCCCTTGGTAATATGATTCCAACATATTTACCAAATGGCATGTAAGAAATACTGTAAGTTTTTAATGAACCACAAAGCAGGCAAGTTTTCAGCTGCAGAGTATAGTGCAAGGAACTAGCCCTCCTGGATGGACTTAACAGAGTCTATGATACTAGAATATCCAAGGGAACAAAATTTTGCTGGTTAGAACCTGTCCCAGTGGGAGACCAATAATCAAGACCTACAACACTCAGGATTAGAACAGTTCAGTCTGTGGACAAAATAATCATTGCTGTATGATTGGGCCCTATGTGAAAAGAGAAAAAGATGGCATACACTAGAACTGGATCTCTTGCCTTAGCAGCCATGTTGCTAGATTAAAATTCTTCTGTAGTACCTATTACTAGAAATAATACATTAGTTATCACTCTGAGAAGAAAACCAAGATGATCGGGGCTTGAGAGATGGCTCAGAGGTTAAGAGCACTAACTGCTCTTCCAGAGGTCCTGCGTTCAATTCCCAGCAACCACATGGTGGCTTACAACCATCTGTAATGGGTAAGATCCAATGCCCCCTTCTGGTGTGTCTGAATGGTACTCATATGCATAAAATAAATAAATCTTAAAAACAAAACACCCCAAGATGTTCATGAAGTCAGAGAGGCAAGAATGACTTAGACTTACAGTTTGAGAAATTGTAGGAAATGCTGCCTTTGGGCACATGACATTGCAGTACATGTTGGTGAGAAATGGCACACTGGAATGAAGCTCTTCTACCTTCAGTGGATAGAAACACAGAGAAAAAGAAGGGCTGCAGTCCCACAGCCTCACAACAGAGTCATAGACTGATGACTAGAGTTTGGAAGGTACTGACCTAGACTCCTACTTCCTGGGGACTAGCTCACAGAGTGTCAGCAGATAGTAGTTGCCAAGGAAGAAAGGCAATCAATAGTCCGATTCATCTGTAATGCTCTATGAATCACAACAAAGAACAGCCTAGAAAGATATTCCTTATGACACAGTAGGGTGGCAAATTGCCACCTCATTGAATTAATGGTGCGATCAAATACAAGGGAGTTTGTGTCTGTTACTGTACACTTAACCAACTTCCATGGCCAGTAAAGCCATGGAACCTAGAGAACCTAATACAGCCACTTTCCTAAACCAGTATCACTTCTAATTACATCCAAGTACTTCTCATTTGTGTCTGCAAATAAATGTAACACTGTCCCCTCATCAAATAAGGTCTTTTTGAAGCCTATTGAGACCATTGCCAAAAGCACTAACTGACACAAATGCAGAGAACCATGGGCTGTCAGGTGCCAGTCCCCAGCTGAGCATCTACAATATACTCCCTACACCTAAAGCTGGAAGAATATCATGGGCGAGGATGGATCTACAGTAAGAGCCAGAGGACTAAGCCATGAAGATGTTTGGTACAGATAGTAATTTATGAGGGACAGAGAAAGACAGAAAGACCAAGAGAGAGAGAAACAGAGATACTCAAAGAGAGAGACAGAGACAGAGAGATAAACACAAAGAAGTGTGGAAAGGGGAGTGGATCTGGGAGGACTTGGGGGAAGAAGTAGATGGAACATATAATCAAAACACATCCTATGAGATTCCGTTCAAACTGATTAAGTATCATTTTGTTTTAAAATATATTGTTTTAAAATTGTCCAGACCAAAATACATTAAAATTTGAGTGGCGGGGACCTCAATTTATAATAAAAAGTGACTAGTTAGGCAAATGTTCATTCATTACAAAACAGAACACTAGGAAACTATGTAAATCACATTTCTCAAGAAGCATATGCATTCTCATTAGAAAGTTATTTGTAAGCAAGATACAATCAAATAAAAGAAGTTATTCCCCAGTGGGGGAAAGGGAGATCTAAGAGGATAATAATGGACACCTCTGCACGACTGAGTTAAAGGAGATATACCCTCATTAAAACACAGTTTTAAAACACCTATAACAATAAAGTTTATTTTGTACTTGAAAACTCAGGTTCCTTAACAGTTCACAAAGAAAAATTTTTCCAGTGGTATTTCTTCTACTATTCAATAATGTGGCCATATTTTCAATGTGATCAACACTTTCTGCACATGGTATTGCATCTTGAGTCGCAAGAAAAGAATAAAGCAAAAGTGAAAGGAAATATCACCGAGCATTAGTGTAAATAGCACTCAGATTATCCATCATCCCCTGTTTCACTTGTTCCATATAGCCTGCAATTGCATTGACATTGCATTTCCTGTGTGAAAAAAAGAAACAAAACATAAATGGAAATGTTGAGGACAAGTCAACAGGTCTGAAACCACTCTCAGATGTCTAATGTTTTCTGAAGCATATCAAATAGATGCTTTCTTCAGGAAACAGACATTTACCATTGCAGAAGAGCACTTCAATTTCCTCTTAAGCAGAGCTTGGTAGATGTTGTGTTCATGACACTGAGATCTGAATCCTTTTCAGGAAAAATGAAGGCAGATGAAGGTTACCTTTACTCAGTATGCTAAAATCATATTCTCAACTTTGATGCTTGGATTCAGGATATAATGTCATTATTTTTACAACATTTTTTAAAATGTCATTACAACAAATACCTTTATACAACAAAAATACTTTCCAAGCCCCAAATCTCTAAATTTGTCATCATTCCTGGGGAAAAGAAATCTCAATTACTATGCCAATAAAATATGAAATCTGTTAGAGGTTAAGGCAGAGCCTGAACTTTGTACGATGTTACCATGAGTATTCATAGTACGTGGGCTGTGTGTGTTATGTGGAAGGAAATTTTGGCCATGTGTGCCTCATGCATGTGCATGAATAGCTATTAGTAGCAGCACATCTGTGAATATGAAATATAGAATATTAATTGTTCTCAACACACAATGATTTACTGTTTTTATCCATTTTAAACCTTCTCTAGAATAACAAAATTAGTAAATAGTATTCCAGATTCTGAACAAAGACAGCATCTGCAAAGATTTGTTTCCATCAAAATGAAAGCCATATTCAAGCTGCTTTCCGTCCTGTCCTTGCTTGGGCCTTGCCTTCATGGCTCCTTAATCTCGATTACTGTCATTTAGAGAATATTTTGGTTGGTCACCTAAGGGATAGTAATCCATCTTCTAGCTTCCCTACCTGTCCCTGTCCCTGTCCCAGGGTTTGTCTTCAGAATATAGCCATTTGGAAGGTAGAAACATTATTTTGAAGCCACTTTTCAGCATTAATAAAGGAGTCTTTTCTGTCACTGAAGAATGTAAACATTAGCAGCCTGCACCTGGGTTCTGTCTGAACTCTATGAGCTGTTTCTCCTGAGAAAAAGCCCATGTACCACTCAGACACAAGGGATGCATATTTTTGCAATAAAAAAACAAAGCAAGGACAGCAATAAAAATCTTTGTATCATTCCAAGCGTAATCCACCTTGTCATTTAATTATATCATGATTAGTTCCCCCAAGTATTTTATCCTTACTTCCAAGTCTCCTGATTGCTGGTGACATTTTTCATGCTGCTAATAAGAAAGAACATAAGCCTCTACTAATGGTAATACCTCTACTAATGGTAGCACTCAAGCCTCCGAACTTGAAGGCATTGCACATCTGTATGCTAGTGATTTCCCTCTTGCTTACCTGCTGAGGAAGTTGTTAGAACTTGGAGAACATTCAGACTTCACTGCAATGTTTGGTAAGTATATTCTATTGGCCAGTTTCTACTTTGTGGAACTGTTAGCTACTTCCTAGAGTTCTACAAAAGCTTAAAAGATAAATAAAAACAAAAATAGTCAATTGTCTCTATCCACATGCATGTTGTAAGTTCATGAGGTTTATGGACTTGGAAGAATACTAGTTTGAGAAGAAAAGATATGTTGAAACTATATCCTCACAGGCTGAAGAGTTTAGGTAAGGTCTTTAAACTCTAGGAAACCATTTCTACCCACCTACCAGTGTTTTGTGTAACTGAGTAATTATAATCAAGATACTATATACATGGAATTTCCACTTTTGAACAAGTATCAAATATTACTAATGTAAGGCAATACAATTCAAATGGTGAACTGAACGCTAAAAGTAGTAGTTAAATTTATCATAAACAACTTATTTTGGAAATTTTGCTAAATGCTCTGCTTATATTTCATCACCAGAGGAAACTGCTAAGGCAGGTACTATAATCATTGTATGTAGATTACCACTGTAATCATTTCTATAGCAAACCACTTGAGGGAAACAGTAAATATTCTAGGTTCCCACTGCTATTGAATTCATGAGCTGTAATTTGTGTCCGAGTTTCTCTGGCAGCAGATGTAAAAGTAACTTTTATTTGTCTGAAGTAATTGCTGTCTCAGAGGTTTATTGCCTATCTGCTAACATGTGGCCTAGTCCTAGAAGCTTCCAACCTCTGTTCAATGAAATCCAGGTCTAGAATGTTTTCAGCTTCTGAGAGTTACTGTTGAATAAGATCACCATTTCTGCGTCTCTCCTAACTCTGGCTCCTTCTCACTCCCTGGCTCATTCTATCTGCCCCTGTGTCTAGCTTGTTGTCTCCTTAGCCTGCCTCTGTAAAGTTCTACTGGTAAAACTGCCTCTTACCTTATCTTGTGTCTCTTCCCTCTCTCTTTTCATGACAGGAGAGCATATATTATTCTGTCAAATCTTTCTCTGATTCATCACCGTGTCTGTCCCTGAATTAGACATCACTTTCAAACACCGGTGCCTCCTTTTATAAACTAACTCTATTATAGTTTGGGGTTAAAGGTGTGAACTAAAGGCATGTCTGAATTCCAGAGGAATTAAAGGTGTGTGCTAAGGGCTGAGCCACCCCACAACTAGAAACACTAGAAACTTTTTCTTTTCAGTAAATAACAAAATCTCAGGGTTCACAATGTGATCAAATACCCTGCAACAACCCAGCAAGCTGTGTGAGAGTGTGCAGCCATGTTTTCTATGTTCCTGTCATCTCTTCAACCTCTTCCTAAGCTCCTCCTCTCCAGCCTTCCTTCACCCTTTCTTTTCCTCATATTTTTCCTTACTCCTCATTTTTGCTACATGTTCTTTTAAGCTGCATATTAAAGAGCATTTGATACAAAACAAGGTATTTATGATGGGGTTAGACTCTGAGCAAGCCCTTGAAAGTTGAAGTTACAGTTACAGTAATTAAGTTATAGAAGAATAAGTCTACATCTCATTTCCCGTCATAACTGGGCAATACTGCTTCTCTGGGTGTATTCCCTGTCTATCCTATGGCCCACTCACTGTTGCTGCCATGCACCTCCAGAGAATATGTTAATATACACTGCTAATTCAGAAAAAAAGATCAAAATTAAATTTCAAAACATGATTTTTATGTCTACAGCTTTTATACTATTGGGAAATCAAAAATGTCAGTCAATATATCATGAATTAGGTACTACTTGTATATACACTATTAAACATCCATGCTCACCATAACACTTAGGCAACAAAAAGTTCCCCATACAATTAAAATCCCCCATGTATCCTTTCTGTAAAACCTCTTCTTCCCCCTTCCCAGCAATATTTAATATTTAATATTAAGAGGTAGTCCCATCCTCTGAATATTTATGAATACCTTCTTTTTCATATTTTCGTAGTTGAGAATTGCACCCAATGCATTTTGAAAATATTCTCAAACAATGCAAGATATTGTTTTGTATATGTTTACTTTCTATAAGTGGAAATGGTAATTTGTAAATGTATTTTTACTCATTGATTAGGAGGCTTTATCAGTATTTCTATATTTAGGTCTTATTCATTTATACCTGGTTTATGCATAATATCTAATTACATTACTGTCCCCAAAGCTATATATTCTTCTGTTTATGTGCATACAGATAGTTTCTCCTTTCTATATTACAAATAATGGTAATAAAAGCATCCGAGTACCTATTTTGTCATAATAACAAACTTGCCAAAATACAGCATGAACACATTACCTCCTTTTCTGTATTAACCAGGTTGCCCTCCAAGGCACTGAACTAATTTATACTTTTGGGAGTGCATAGGAATTTCAATTGCTTCACATAGTTTTTAGAGCACATTGTAGTTTTCCAACTAAATATTTATCAGTTATTAACCTGATGAGCAAGCAGTAGCATTGCATTAATTTTCCTGGGGAAATACAAATACCTATGTATACTGCTGCTTTGGGAAAGTCCAAAATAATGATGCCACCCCGTCCATCTTGGTGAATCAATGGGTTAAGTGGAGTTACTTACAGAAGCCTATATGAAAGGAACTTCAGCGACCCAAGACATCTGCAACCTAGAAAATCTTCCCTCAGCATGCATGATCCCTTTTGCATAGCTGCATAGATGACATCTTCTCCTTCAGGTACACATACTTTCTATATACATTTGAGAACTTCCAAAAATGATGTATAGCTGAAGCAGATTGCACGAATCTGAGAAGGATGGGTGAGGAAGTGCTTGAGATCTGCAGAATGTGAGAGGTTCAAGTGCTGGCCCCAAAATCTCCTCTTCCTATCAGAGAATGTCAACACACTAGATCTGGACTCCACTGAGGGGCTCTTAAGGGTAAATGTGGCTGTTCTGATTGAGAAGGCAATGGCTTTTATACTCAGCCAGCATTTCACAGAGACAATATTGTATTTCCCCAACTATTAGTGAAAATGAACCAATGATTCCCATCCTTTCTGTTTTATATGCTATAACTGTATTACTTTTGTTTGGTTGCTGGTTTCTACCACTGTACTACATAGACAAACTTTAAGGCAATTACTTCTTCCCATTCCCCATCCCTTTCTAGCACTGGGATGTACTGTCCATTTTTAAATTTGTTTGTGGTATGCCACGTCTGTCACTTAGCTTTATGTTTGGCAGCCTATTGCTTCTTGGACAAGTATTAGCCATCAAGTAGACTTGGTTGATGACTACAACAATTCATGTCTTCCATTCAGCCACATAATCACAAAAATAACAACAAACTTTATGCAATGTTCTACATCATCAATGCTTTTAGATTATTGTGTTTCAGGTTCTCTCTCTGCCATCCTGTCTACAAAAATAACTAGCTGTTGGGTGCATAGTATAAAGGACCACAGGCTAAACTGTTTTGATTACATTTATGATAGGTTGAGCTGACATACGATGTTTAATAGGCTAGATAAAGTAAATAAATTTTTGACTTCTGATATTTTCAATGTTTGTATTGAAGCATGGCCCCTTAATAACTAGAGGAGACTTTCAAGGTCAAATGACCTCGTAGTAATCTATCAGTTTATTCTTGAAACGCCAATTTGGTAGTTGACAACTTTCTTATTTTCTCAGAACTTTCTTCCTTTGTACAGGCACAGATATACAGTTTTAAAATTGTATGTTGCTTTTTTCTTTACATATTTGGTGTTTTGTGGTTGGAGGATATTTTTTAACATGTGTTGCTGAGTTATTATATCCATAATGCTATTTTCACAAATCTACACATACGAGAGAAACTAAGCTTATAGAGGAAAAATAGGCTTTTGGACCTGAGGATAAAAGAAAATGGTCATCTGACAAAATTTTAAATCACCAGGACAAGAATAATTTCAATTATAAATTAACAAAGATATATTTTGTTTTAAATTTAAAAAAAACATTATTGTAAATTAGAGATATTTTATTTCGATTTTGAATTCAAGAAATTATTTCCAAAAGAAAATAACCCCTATACTTCCAAAGGGAATTCTCTTCCAAGCAAAATTTATAAGCATTAAAATCTTTACCGTTTATTAGTTTAAGCTAAGATATTTCAACATGTTGCCACCATTAAAAACAACAAACACTTTCTTTGTTTACAAGATCAACAGCAACTGTGTAATTTTTTTAATAAAAAAATATTTTTTCATCAAACAAGCTTTAATCTCAATCATCAGACAAGATGAAAACTGTTGTTGACAGCTAGTGATTGACAAGAGAAGCCTTAGCAGTTAGTCAATGATTTATTGCTCTAAAGGATTTTGCCACCAGTCTCAATTTAGCATAATTTCTTCAGTGAATGTGGATTCTGATTGTGTTGCCTATTAAAACCAAGTGAAAAAAGGTCCTGGCTTCTGTTTCTTTAAAGGGCCAAACCTCAGAATATTTTTTTTCACTTATCTGATTAGAAAGTAAATCTGTCTATCTCCACACACACATTTTCTCACACACATACTTTCTGTTTCTCTCCCTCTGTCTCTTCTCTCTCTCTCTCTCTCTCTCTCTCTCTCTCTCTCTCTCTCTTTATCTCTCTCTCTCTCACACACACATACACAAACACACACAGAGTGAGAAGTGAAACCTTAATTAATCATCTCTTACAGAGTGAGAGAAAGCAGAGAGAGAGAGAGAGAGAGAGAGAAAGAGAGAGATTTTTCCTCTATAGCCTAAGATACCACTCTAAAGTGAAACCTTAATCATCTTAGCCCATGTGATTCAGCTATTAATATGAAATAGCATGCTAAAATGAAAACCTAATGGCCTGAGACATTTGCACTCTTGACACTGCTATGCACTACCCAATTCACCTGGAAAGCATTAACCTGTTTCACCCTAAAATTTCTTAATTAAAAATGATTTTTAAACTATAATATCTAACTTGTAAGGCAGGGTGAAAGCTAAGTGAGACAGAGCACCTATCTGCTGACCACTCACCAATTCTCTTTCTCCATAAATGTTCTGTGTGCATGGGGTAGATATAAACAGACCTTGCATATGTACGCACACATTTATGTATGTTCATCCTCTTGGCAAGCAGTCTCTTAAAGAAATACAGTCTGTTAAATGCAGTGACTTATGAGATATTGGGCAAATAAATGCCCGAAGTTAACATGGACCATAAATAAGAAAATTCTTTTTGCAGGAATTTCACCTTAGGGGAGATGCAAGACATTAAAAGGAGCAGATGCAAGGAGGAAGACAAGGAGAATAGCACTCACTGTCTATGGTCAGTGAAGATGACCCAAAGCACGTGGGCAATGCAGGTTGCGACCGAGGATTACAACGTATTTCAACCACCATAGTCTCTGAGGTCCACCAGGTCTAGATAGTTATCTTTCACAATGTGGGAAAGTGAGCTTAACTGAAGTCTTTTTCAAATGCTAGAAATGTGTATCTCAAAAGCTTACATGATGGAAACTGAACTCTTCACAGTGATTCGTCGTGATTTCAGCAGGATTACACAGAGCAAAGTGTATTAGTGGTGTATTGATAAGATAGAAGCATCTTATATATATATTTTTTTGAGGTTATATAATAGCACTTTGTTGGGTCACGAGTTCAGCTATGCATATTCCACAAGTAAGTAAGAAAATATCAGTAACTAGGGTGACTATATGACACTGCAATGTAGTGAAACAATCTGAGAATATCACTCCTATATAAAACGACTAGTATTCAGTTTTTAAGCCCCATGCTAAGACACATAGCTCACGCATAGGTGCAGTTTGGTGCAAGAACAAACAGCCTGGAGTCTACTTGATCCAAACAGAGCCAGGCTGCTCTCGTCTTCAGATTCCCCATTCCCCTTTTCTTTCAACAATCTGTGCTTTTTGGAAATTATTGCTTTTGTTAACCTTGTGTATATTTTTAATTTTCACAGATGTACGTGATTTTCTTTTGTTTTGCTTTAAAATTTTTGAGAACTTCACACTAGCTTACTGTATCCTCACCATTCTCCCCTCTCCCCCTCAGTTCCAACCTAATAGCAAGGCAGTCTGCCTTTCTTCTTTTCCTGAAGATGGGTTGTCATGGGAATCTATGTGTCCCATATTCTGGTCTCTCAGTTCCACCTCCATTGGAGCCATTCTCCTAAGTGACTTCCAGATGGGTCATGGTTTGCCCTCTACCAGATCCCCTGCTTCCCCATGGTAAGATCGGCTTATCACGGACTGCCTTGATTCAGTTTTACATTCTTGACCATCATAATATATCAACATTTCCACAGTGAATCTATGCATTCTTGACTATATATATATATATATATATATATATATATATATATATATATATGTGTGTGCGTGTGTGTGTGTGTGTGTGTGTGTGTGTGTGTTTCCATAGTGAACTTACGTTATGCCATCAGTGAAGCCATTGGCTTTTTGAAAAGAATCTCTCTATGACAAGCTTGGATCATTTCTAAGGGAGAAACCGAACAAGAGCGGCATCTAGCCAAAATGCAGTAGCACATTTCCCAAGCTCCCATTGCTGATATCTAGGGTCCCATATGAAAACTAAACATTTCTCAGTTACAAAACATACCTTCGAAGTGAAACTGGCTGTAGAAGTAACTCACAGCTTGAAAGACCATTAACGAATATGTTTGTGTGCATTACAGGGTTGTAGGAGCACATTGCTTCCCAGGATCCATTGTTTGTGGATTTTAATTTTTTATTTTAATTATACTTTTTTGGGAAACTTTGCATTTCACATCTTTTACATGAAGTTTTCAAGAGACTGAACTATAAAGAGATTGTATTTCTCTAAGTTTCTTTAGCCAAGTGCCCATCATCATCTCCCTGTGACCTGAGCATTTTCACGGGCATTTCCATGTCGCTCCCACCCTGCTCCCCTTCCTTAATGGCATGATCATCGGCACTGCAGGAGCAACAAAAGCAGACTCTTGAGAGACCAGTCTTCATTGAGCAGCACAGTTAATCGGGAGAAACAGAGGTTATTTAAACCTCTGGGCAGTTGGTAGAGGCTTTTGAAGATGCGTGACCAACATTGGCCAGGGTTAAGGTGCTAGAAATGCCTTACTTTCATGAAGAGGAATTCCAGGTGCTTGCTGGACATAACCTTCTAAGGAGAGTAGAAGTTTAACTTATAACCTAGCTTGCCAGGCTACGTAACTACCTAAAGGGTGGCAGATGTGAGGCCCATAAGTTTATGTGTGCCATACATGCGGGTCCAGGGCAAGGAGGTGAGATTTTGGGGACTTAGACACATCATGACCTCACTCTTGGTCCAGGTCCCCTCCCCCTCACACTCCAAATTACAAGGATCCTCAGCCCCACAATTTACTATAGGATATACACAGAGCAAATATCTTGTGTATTGTATGAATGCATCATCTGACAATTAAAAAGCCTATGACTTATGACCAATGACCTAGGCAGAAAACAGAAGGTGGGGCATCCAGAAGAACAAAGAACTCTTATATAGAGCAAGGCACAGAGATTTACTGGGAATATGTGATGCTTCGAACACAAGGTACCTGAGCACACATATTCAGCCAGTGTTAGAATGTAGACCAGAATAAATGGGACATTTTAGATTATATCTAGTGAGAGAAGGGCTAATGTATATGGTCAAGGAATTTGTGAATAGATTTTGAGTCTGAGTCTTATTTCTGGGAGCATGGGGCTGAGAGGGTAAAACTTACAAGGGTAAAACTTTTACAGACATATCTTGGGATTTAGTTCCATCATCCGTTTAAAAAGGAACAAAAATAGAAAAGTAAAATCTCATGATTCTTTCATAAAACAGTGTCAAAATTTGTATACAGCTACTAAAATTACACAGATGAAGAAGACCAATGCTGTGGAGCCAAAGAACTGAAGAATATCTTCTGTAATGTGTTACAGTTTTACACACTGAGATAACAGGGGAGCTAGTAAGGACCAAACCCAGCATTTCAAATATAGTCACTGTTTTATTTATGTATTTATTTATGTATTTATTTATTTATTTATTTATTGCATTTTTTTCTGGTTGTACTGGTGGTGGTAGTGGTGTTGGTGGTGATGATAGTGGTGGTGATAGTGGTGGTGGTGGTGATGGTGTGTGTGTGTGTCCTTTCTTTGCATTATTATTTTACTGTTTCACAGAGACAAAAACGTTGAAATGTCCTCAACTTGATAAACATATAAATTCCACAAGTCTTATTTTTTTCATAAAAGAATTCTGCTAGCTAGTTTTATGTCAACGTGACATATGCTAGAAACATCTAGGGAAAGGAAGCCATAACTGAGAAAATGTCCCCACAAGATTGGACAGAGGAGACTGTGAGGCATTTTCTAGATTGATAATTAGTATGGGAGGTCTCAGATTCATTGGTGTGATGTCACCCGGTTAGACAGGTAGCCCCAGATGGTAGGAAAAGTGGGGATGCCAAGAGGAAGAAGCCAGTAAACAGCAGTACTCCATGGCCCCTGCATGAGTTCCTGCCTTCAGCTTCTAGCTTAAGCCCCCACCCTGGATTCTATGGATGATGAACTGCAAGCTCTAAGGTGAAATAACTCATTTCCTCCCCAAGTTGCTGTTGGTCATAATGTTTTATCACAGTAATAGAAACGCTAACTAAGACAGAAATTGGTTTCAGGATCATTGAATATTAATGTAACAAACCTGGCCACAGTTTAGAGAGATTTGTAGAAGTTTTGAAATGTTGGTCTGGAAAAGCTGTTAGCTGTTCAGAATTTAATAAAGCACTGTAGGAGCTCGGGAGATAGTGCTAAGAGCAGCGCAGGTGATGGAGACCCGGCTTGGGATGTGTAAGAAGGGAGTAAAGACTCTACCAGGTCACCAAGTGCCTGATTCCTCAGGGGACAGGAGGCAGGACATTCCGTGCAGAGCCCACTTCCCGAGCCCAGAAACGGCCCAGTCTGCTCTGGAAAAGCCAAGAACATGGGACATCAGCACTTAGCACGGACATCAGATGAGCTTTTAAAGCAAACATAGCAGTTGTTTGTTTTCCTTGCACTCACCTGTGTAATACACCCCCCTGGAAACAGAACAGAACAAAACAAAACAAGACTCTACCAGGACCAATTGAGCGATACTCTGTATTAAGACTATATGGTCTGGACAAGCTGGCACTGAAAACTGGATGTGGTTTACAATAGACCAGAAACACAAAAGTGAAACAAATGTTTTGCTGGGACAACTGATGATGATTAGTTGAGAAATTAGCAGTGATTAAAAAGAGACCAGCATGTAATAAGGATACATGTTCCACTATGTTCATAGCAGCCCTATTTATAATTGCCAGATGCTGGAAAGAACCCAGGTATCCCTCAACAGAAGAGTGGATGCAAAAAATGTGGTATATATACACAATGGAGTACTATTCAGCCATTAGAAACCATGAATTCATGAAATTCTTAGGCAAATGGATGGAGCTAGAGAACATCATACTAAGTGAGGTAACCCAGACTCAAAAGGTGAATCATGGTATGCACTCACTAATAAGTGGTTATTAACCTAGAAAACTGGAATACCCAAAACATAATCCACACATCAAATGAGGTACAAGAAGAAAGGAGGAGTGGCCCCTGGTTCTGGAAAGACTCAGTGAAACAGTATTCAGCAAAACCAGAACGGGGAAGTGGGAAGGGGTGGGTGGGAGGACAGGGGAAGAGAAGGGGGCTTACAGGACTTTCGGGGAGTGGGGGGGCTAGAAAAGGGGAAATCATTTGAAATGTAAATAAATTATATCGAATAAAAAATATTAAAAAAAAATTCAGGAGACAGCAGGTGTTGGAGAGGATGTAGAGAAAGAGGAACACTCTTTCACTGCTGGTGGGGTTGCAAATTGGTACAACCACTCTGGAAATCAGTCTGGTGGTTCCTCCGAAAACTGGGCACCTCACTGCCAGAAGATCCTGCTATACCACTCCTGGGCATATATCCAAAAGATTCCCCAGCATGTAATAAGGATACATGCTCCACTATGTTCACAACAGCCCTATTTATAATTGCCAGAAGTTGGAAAGAACCCAGGTATCCCTCAACAGAAGAGTGGATGCAAAAAATGTGGTACATCTACACAATGGAGTACTATTCAGCCATTAGAAACAATGAATTCATGAAATTCTTAGGCAAATGGATGGAGCTGGAGAACATCATACTAAGTGAGGTAACCCAGACTCAAAAGATGAATCATGGTATGCACTCACTAATAAGTGGATATTAACCTAGAAAACTGGAATACCCAAAACATAATCCACACATCAAATGAGGTACAAGAAGAACGGAGGAGTGGCCCCTTGTTCTGTAAAGACTCAGTGAAGCAGTAAAGGGCAAAACCAGAACAGGGAGGTGGAAAGGGTTGGGTGAGAAAACAGGGGGAGGGAAGAGGGCTGATGGGACTTTCGGGGTATGGGGGTCTAGAAAAGGGGAAATCATTTGAAATGTAAATAAAAAATATATCGAATAAAAAAAGAGAGACCTGTATTACTGGGAACTAATCTTCTTGATATGTTGCCAAACCCATTGTGGGTGGCTCCCCTAGAGAGGTGGTCCCCAAAAGCATAAGAAAGCAAGCTAAACAATCCATGAGAAACAAGCCAGAAACCCACATATCCTCCATAGTCTCTGCTTCAGCTCTTGCCTCTATGTTACTGAATTAAGTTCTTGCCCTGATTTCCCTACATGCTGGACTAAAATGCTCCAAGATGAAATAAACCCTGTTCTTACCAAGTTATCCTTGGTCATGGTGTTTTCTCACAGCAACAAAAATCCTAATAAGACAAGAGTTCAATTTAATTAGATATTACTTCATTTGGGCATAATTACAACAGGATTATAAATACAGAGACTAAATAGAAAATGAAAATATACATTTAAAAGCAAATAAACTCTCATCCCACAAATACATATAACACAGATTCTTCTAGTTCTTCATTGACATGGAAATTATTCCAACATTACAGATTCAAACAACTAACAACCAGAAATGTTGTCCCCAGTGTCCTGATTTTGTTGTCATGAATCCAGTCCCACAAGTTTATGGTGATTTCTACTTAAAACATACTTAAATTTTTCAGCTTTTATCTAATATAAATGAAGTCTAAATATCAAAATACTATTTTCCCTCTGTCTCCCTCTGTTTGTGTCTGTTTCTGTTTTTCCTCTCTCTCTCTCTCTCTCTCTCTCTCTCTCTCTCTCTCTCTCTCTCTCTCTCTCTCTCTCTCTCTCTCTCTCTCTCTCTCTCTCCCACACACTCATTCATTGCACCAAATCATGAGAGAGCAACACTTCCATGCCCAGCCCTAAGTTTTCTTCCTTCAGTTTTCTTCTATCTTGTCTTTATCTATTTATTCATTCTTTCATTAAAAACTATGAGCTGAGCACAGTGTGTCCTCTCTGAGGTGAGAGATGGCAACACTGCATAGCCAAGTCCCAGCTCTCATGCAACTTTAGAAGGAGATGCTGAAAACAGGCATTATCATCTGACCTCAGCTAAAACGATGAAAGAACCGAAGACAAAGCTTTGAGAACAACATGGCTTCTAATGTGGACAGTCTGGGTTAGAGATGTCTGAAAATATGCTGTTTAAAAAGATCTGAAGAATGTCAGAGACAGGATGGGAATGAATTAGCAATAAGAATTCAAGTCTTTTGGATGAAGAAAATTTAAGAAGTTATTAGAATAGAAATGTCTTGAGATGCTTCAGAACTCAAAGAAGAAAATAACTGAAGTATTGTGGTTCAATATGCAGTTTCATGAGAAAGCCAAAGTTGAATCATAAAGAAAAGTGTGAACTTGGCCAGCTGTGCTGTCTCACACCTGTAATGCCAGCACTCAGGAAGCAGAGGTACCCTGCTTCAGAATAACGCCTGTCTTAAAACAACAACAACAACAAAAATACAAGTAAAAGGTGTGAACTACTGTAAGAAACCCAGATTTTTGTTCAAGCAAATGGGAAGCTATTACAAATGTTCAAGGTTGAGATCAATCCTGATTATAATAAAGCTCCTGTCTTATCCTGCCTGCAGAGCAGACAGACAGGCAAGTACTTGGTGCACTTCCATGGTGTTTCTTTGAATAATAGATAGACACATACTAAGCCAAGATTGAACCACATTCATTAAAAACAGAGCTTTCAACAGGTTTGTTTGGTTTTTCATTAGATTCACAAACTCTGCCTGATTTTTAATTCTTTCTAAATATTAAACTTAAACTTACTCTACTATGCCTAATAAGACAATCCCACATGACAGTTTTGCCACAGCAAGAACCCTGGAAATATAAAGGAAGAAGTTTTACTTCTTAAACCCCCAGACAGACAGACTTTCAAAAGATGTAAGACCATCTCAGAGCCTTCTGTGCAGTTGTCTGTTTATTCAGACAGTGGTTCCAGCCTTCCTAATGCTGTGACCCTTTAATACAGTCACTAATGTCGTGTTAAGCCCCAACCATAAAATTACTTCAGAACTGTAATGTTTTCATTATGAATCATAATGTAAATATCTGATAAGCAAAATGCAGGATATATGATAATGACCCTCAGGAGTCATGATCCACTGGTTGAGAACCTCTGATCTGCAGAGTAACATCAAGTGAGGGCTGACATATTAATGTTTTATAGAAAGTGGCAAAAAAATGTTGGCTGTAAAGAAGGCTCAGAGGTTCAGAGTACTCACTACCAAAGAACAGAGGAACACCAGCACCCATGTGGGACATCTCACAATGACCTAGGATTCATCTAATGCCCTCTTTTGGCCTACAAAAACAACAACACATACATAGACACCACACACACACACACACACACACACACACACACACACACACACGCTCACACACACATGCCTTTATTTTGTTTAAAAAGATGTCAATTCCAGATAGCTCCTTGGTTAGGGGTGGGAGCCCTTGTTTACTTCTGAAACAAAATGGTTTTGTTTCTTTCTCCAATTTGTTTTTTTGTCTCTTATTTCTTTTGGGGGAATTTTATTTTGTCTTATTAAGGTTTTGCTTGCATATTTTGTTTTCCAAATTTGTGTTTCTGTGTTTTTATTTTGATTTGTTTTGTTTCTCTGTATATGCATTTCTCTCTCTCCCTCTCTCTCTCTCTCTCTCTCTCTCTCACACACACACACACACTCACACACTCTCTCTCTTTCTCTCTCTCTCTCTCTCTCTCTCTCTCTCTCTCTCTCTCTCTCTCTCTCCTGTTGTTTGTTACTTAAAAAGAGAGAAAGAAAGGATACAAAATTTGGGTGTGTACAGAAGTCTTGAAGATTTGAAGATCTGGAAGGGGGGGGGGAAAGCATGATCAGTATATATTGTATGAAAACATTTTTTTCAGTAATAATTTAAAAAAGAGAATCACTATTCAGCTTGTCTTTGTAAGAAACTAGTGTGTGTATGAAGAGAGCAGTGTGTAACAATGACCATTTTATTTGGTGTGATTTGAAGCAGAATTGAATGTAGGACAGGAAGTAAGGAAATGAATACTGTGAATTTAATGAATTCCTTAGGCAAATCCAATCTATGCAGAAGTATTCTTCAGTTTTACTTTTCTTCTATCACTGAAGAATTTATTCACTTCATGATCTTCAAATAAATCAAAATACAACCCATTAGGAGTAAGAATTAAAATATAAGAAGAACCCTAAGGGGACCTGGTATCTAAACGTAAATGAAAGCAATGGTTGGCTGCTCAGCACATTACCTTCCAAGGGATACCAAACTATTTAAAGCCAATATGGTTATCAGACCTTCTGCACACATTACATTCATTGTAAATTTCTTGACGTATTGCAAAAGTACTAAAGCAGGACAGAGACATGTGGAAGAAGGTATCTCTACGTCATTTTCCTGTGTTTTCCTCACAAAAGAGGAATGTCCAGTTGCTTAGTGAGTTGGGATTTCCTATTAAAGTCTTTAACAGCCATCTGTGCCCTAAAGTCCATCAAATACTCTTGAGAGAGTGAACCATTAGCTATCAATAAAATCAAAATGTCAAGAAGTATATACCTATGTATTTTTATAAATATACACAATTAAAATGTTATCTAAGTATTTATTGATTTATTTGACTTCACATACAAAAGACAATCAAATTTAGATTATATTCTTTACATTTATTGTTTTATGAGTCTGGTGAGTCACTCACTATGTCAATGAGATGCTGTATTTTTATTTATTTTAATATAGTACTATTGTTTAGATTTGACACATGCAGATGGGGTACACAATTCCTATGTCACGTGTGCAGGGGTCAGAGGACATCTTTGTGGAATTAGTTCTTTTTCCCACCTTTGACTGGATTCTGAGATTAAATTCAGGTTGTCAGGTAAGTATTTTCCTCATGTAACCAGGTCACTGGCCCTAGATTGTCTTCTTGACTATTTTCTAGTATAGCCTGGCACAGGAAAACTGATGTACATAATGTTAAGAACATATTTTACTTAAGAGGTAACTGAAAATAGACTATATTGCATTAAAATTAGTCTGGCCTTTTTCGGTAGCTTGTCCTAGGGTACAAATCACAAGAGTATCTGAACCTAACTTGTATCCCCCAAACCTGCACCTGCTGAGACGTCCCAAGCAGAGGATTTATTCTAGCCAGGGTTGAGGAAACTCTGCCTTACTCGATGCTTTCTCAATACTCTGTGTCTCATCTTTTGTATTCTTGCCTTCTTCAGTGGGCTAATGAGGCAGCCTAAAGACCTCCTGTCCTTCTGTACTTTCTGTCCTTACATTCCTCTCCTTGGACGATGAGTACACCAGGAGCAAACAGGAAGTGATCTCTAAGGAACTGAGCTTGATGTCAAAGCCTGAGAAGTCATCCACAGGTAAAACATCAAGAAGTGTTTGACTATATATTGAAAGCATTAAGATAACAAAGCACCACTTACCAAACATCCACAGTGATTTGTGTTATACCATGTTGTTAGCAAACCAAATTTGCCATTTGCAAATTTAATACAGAGTTAACTAGTGGAGTCAACAAGGCCTCTTTAACTAAGGTTTTATGTTTTACAGGATACTTTTGTCTCCTAAGCACTGATATCCAAGGCCTGGATATAAGTTATTGTATTTTGTTTTGCATGCAGGTTGTACTTCAGTTTCACACATGCACATAATCCAGGATTTTTTTTCTTTTATACTAGAAAACAAATCACGCACCTTAAAACTGAACAGAGAATCAAAAATTCTATCACTATCAGAAGTATGAGATAAATAAAATTAGAGACAATAGCCAGGGAAATAAAAAACGATTTTTCATATTGTAAAGAAATATGAAGTATAGCACTTTAGGTGAGAAAATACAGGGGTTTCTAAAATCAGTTTAACACCAGAAAATAGAAACCAAAACTGTTTGTTTAGATACTGTTATGACAATGGTGATCAGTCTTACTCTTTTTTCAAACTTTACATAAAATATAATCAGAACTCTAGAAGAGAAACTTTTAGTCCCTGAATTTACAAAAAATCAGTGGTAGAGCTTCTCAAACCTGTGGGGGAAACCGGCTCTTTCTTTCGCTTGATCTTAACATACTTTATTGCCCAGTTAAGTGATGAACGTTAGGGAAAACAGCAGCAGCAGCAGCAGAAATGCTAGGAAATGGCAGAAATATACTGGAAAGTTTGCTGAATGGGAAAGGGAGGGCTCTTCATTGCCCTTGAATTAAATGTATGATCAAAATTGGATAGATTACATCTTTGCCGTGATATTTTAAAGATATTCTCTGTAAGGAATCTCTATTAAGAAGTAATTTAATGGTAAAAGATAATGGTGTTGGAAGAACATAAAGGTTTGCATACCTAAATGCTTATTTTGTAGTGTCTCAAAAGTTTCTCAACCTGGATAATGAGACTTCCAGTATTTAGCAAATCTTCTATGAAAACTTCTCCTATTCCCCCTACTTTGGTTGAGCCTTGTGAATAGTTCTAATAACTGGAATGTGAATTATAACGGTCTCTTGCTCCCTACCTGTGCTCCTAAAGTCTGTGATGGCTTCCATCTTTTCTCTTTTTGTTAGTGTGCTAGGAGAGAGGCTTCTTAAGCAGGCTGGGCCCCTGAATGAGGAAGCTTTCCAGTCTTCAGAACCTGGACTGGAAAAGAGTAACAGATAACTAGGAAAGGATTATTAATTTTTGAACCACTGAGGTTCTGAGACTTGTTTTCTATGGCAGTTAATTTTTCAACCTAAAGCACATTGCATGAAGTGTGCTTCCGGTATGACAAAATATGACATTGGTCTATTGTCATAAGGCAAATAATCATGTCATAGGCAAAGAAGATAAATTGTGAATATGCAATATAGTTTTTAAAGGTTGTTAAAATAGAAAAAATACATGCCTCTATGCTTGTAGTTTCAGGGGAGAAATTTCTGTTATTCTCTACTTGGTATCATTTTAGATTCTAAATACTAGATAGTAACTTAAAATTGTTTTTGAGATTCAAAAGCAAATCCAGCTTATCTAGTGGATCAATGAAGTTAACAGAGATCAGGCGGAGGCACAATTAATGCATCTTGTCTGGAAGTCCCTGGCCCAATGCAACATAGTTAAGGAGGCTATTTTTAAGAGAGAAGGTTCAAGAATTTCAAAGAGTGGTGGGGCTTGTACATAGAGAGTGATAGCTAAACTCAGAAAAAAAGTGGTCACATCAGTTGCCATCCCTCAGTCAAAAAATCTGACCCATAATTGTTCCTGTCTATAAGAACTGCAGGGATGGAAATGGAGAAGAGCCTAAGGAAAAGGAGGTCCAGTGACAGACCCAAAGTGGGATCCAGCTCAAATGGAGACCCCAATGCCTGACACTATTACTGAGGCTATGGAGTGCTCACAAAAAACGGAGACTATCATGACTGCACCCCCAGAAAAACCCAACACTGGACCATCAACCAGGCAGCATTTATCAGCTGATATGAGACCCCCAACACATATATAGCAGAGGACTGCCGGGTCTGGGTTCAGTCAGAGAAGCTGTACCTAACCCTCAAGAGACTGGAGGCCCCAGGGAGTTTAGAGGTCTGGTGGGGCAGGAGGAAGTGTGGGTGGGGTGGGGGGCATCCTTGTGGAGGCAGGAAAACAGGGAGGAGGTATGGGATATGGAATAGTCAAAGAACAGACCAGGAGGGATAAAATCTGTAGTATAAAAGGAAAAAAGATTAAATAAATTAAAAAAAATGTGATCAGTGTAGTAGAGAGTAAGTTGTGTCAAGAGATTGCTGTTTATCTCCACTGAATGGGAAATGACTTTAAAATTATCTACTACTGTCAAGGTCTAGTGTAATCACTAAAATTTGTAGGTAGCATGAAAAAAGAGTAACAAAATACAACTTCTGTCAAAATAATTTACAATAATAAACCAAATATATAAGTTAGGAATAATATTTATTCCTTCAGCAGTAACAGTAAAATCATCCAGGTCCTAGGAGCTCTTGTGGGCATTTGAGATTAATTAGTAAAAAACAACAAAAAATGATCTACTTAGAGTAGATGTCACAAATTAGAACCATAGGTTACTTTATCAATGCCCTCTTAGTTTCAAGGGTCTCCCATACTGCATTGAAGGAGCAGATGCCCCAAGCCATGACTTGAGCACAAGGCATCCTGGGGCAAACCGTGGTGAACTGCCTCATTTTGCACACTAACCTATAGAGATTCCCAGAGGAAGAATCATTCACTTATAAGAGCCCATGGGCGGGTCATTCTTATTCAAACCACTACAGCCATATTTCTACATAAAATCCATTCAGACAAAGGGCAGCCATACTTTCAACAAAAAGGCATGAAAGAGTTGCTGTTTTTTCAGTTCTTAAATTCCACAGGGAAGACCTTACAACTCATTATGCAACAGGCTTTTCAGTTCTTTCTTTTTAAGGAAACATCCTGGCTTGAGGGAAAATCTTCTGTTTTCCTCCTGACTATATGACCATATGATTACAAGAAGGACTCACAATTCCTTTTCTTAGTTTATGTCCTCTCTGTCCGTTTCAGATCAGGTTGGCAGTGCCACTGTCTTTAAATTTCTTAGTTCATTTACATAGTCACTGAGACTCAAGTTTTCAGATAAAAGTTGCATTTTAAAAATAGTTTTAAATTTATTTTCTGAGAATTACATATAATATAGTTTGAACATTTTCTTTCCCTCCCTCAGCCCCTCCAACATCCCTTCCATGTTCTTAATCACCCAAATTTATGTGTTTTCTCTCAAATTAAAAAAAAATGCAAAAAACAAAAGCAGAGCCAAACATGGTGGAACATTTGATTCCACCATCATTCTGGGGCCAGACACAGGTGGATTTCTATGAGTCCAAGACTAACCTGGTCTACATAACAAATTCCAGATCAGCCCAGTCACTGAAGAGTTTGAAAAGAAGAAAAAGAAAAAAGAAAAGAAAAGAAGAGAAGAGAAGAGAAAAAAGAAAAAAGAGAAAAGAAAAGAAAAGAAAAAAAAGAAAAGAAAAGAAAAGAAAAGATCCTGAGCATAGGGCCTGGAGTGTGGTTGATATGCTCATTTCATTCTATTAAAGAAAATTGATTTTCCTTCTCCCAGTGGTGGGGGGAGTGTCACACCCAGCTTTTCTAGTCAAGCTGGGGACAGGACTGTGATGAGTCGAAGGCTGGGACTGTAAGCTGTTTTCACAGTGGGTAACTCAGGCACTGGCAAGTTGTTCCTTATTGACAAGAGTCCTCAAATCGCCCCGTGTCCCTCTCCATAAGACTCCTTGTGTGTTCTCATATGGCAGCAAGCCTTTGCAAATGGTCCCAAACCCAAGGTAGGATTTGAAATCATATATAAGGCCTAGTCACTGTCAGAATCTTATTTCTCCCAGAAGCTGTTTGCAACTGATTATGAGTAGTGGCCAGAAAATATTTGTAAACAAAATATCTGATAAAAAATTGATATTCAACATATGTCAGACACAACTCTGTAGCAAAAACATAAATAACATGATTTTTAATGAGCAAAAGAGATGCACACCAGAACAATACATACAATGGAGAAATAGGTATCTAAAGTATACTCTATGTCATCATCATGAAGAAAATTCAAATAAGACCAAAATGAAATATTTATCAATAGGAAACAAGAGAAACATGAGAGATAACTGAACTCCCTTGTTTGTTAGCACATGGTTTGAAACAACTAATATGTGCAAGCGAAGAATGTGTTTTGCTTCTTGTATTATTCTAATATATATATATTTCCTTTGTTATATTATTTAGCCATTCCATTTAAAATACTCTTCTAATGTATGTGAACACCACAAAAACTTTAAATATTTTCTTTGCTTATTGTGAAGCTTATAAAATAGCAATTCCAAATAGCTATGAACTTTGCTTTTGATTTTTACTGACCCTTTTGTTTTAACAGTTACCTGTCTTAGTGTAAAACCTTCTATCACTCAATTTCATCTAAGTACAATTTACTTTCTATCTCAGGTCAGTGAACACAGCTTAGAAACACTTATTTTTTACAATCTCAAATAATAGTACTTGAAATATCCTAGAATTTTCTAGGAATAACAAGGTCGAAACATCATTTGTCGAAATCACAACAACCGAGAAATGAACTTGCTCTACTTTGGTTTCTGTTGTGATTAATTAACACCTTGACCAAAGGCAACTTGTGAAGAAAGGCTTTACTTCAGCTTACAGTTTATAGTTTTTCACTGAAGGAAGATGGAGGCAGGAATTGAAGCACTTACCCTGGAGGAGCACCACTTACTCTCTTGTTCACTCTCTTGTTCAAACTACTTTCTTATATACCTCAGGGCCACATCCTATGGGTGGCACTACCCACCATAGGTCAGTCTCTGCCACATGGATAATTAATCAAGAAAATATCTCCACATACATGCCCACAAACAAATCTAATGAAAGCAATGTCTTAATTGAAGTTTCTTCTTCCCAGGTGACTCTAGTTTGTATCAAGTTGACAAAAACTAACCACCACAGGCCTCAAAATAAAATTTTGTAAAACCTCCTATAGAGGGAATGGTGAGATAGCTCAGCGCTTTAAAAGCACCTGCTGCTTTTGCAGAAGATCAAGGTTCAGTTCACAATACACATATTTAAGCTACAACTCACTGTACTTCCAGTTGCAGAGAATCTGATACCCTCTTCTGATGTAGTCTTGTGTATGTATGTGTGAACTAACATGTAATTAGATATATACATAAAAAATGAAATACTTTACAATTTCTAAAGACTCTACAGGAAAACTTAAACACTAAATGTTTAATCTCTTACTTTCTGTTCTGATTTCAAAATGGCTGAACCTACTAAGTTATATTCCTTACAACTGTTATAATCACATTCCTGAGAATGCATGCCAAAGAACACAAAATCAGCATGTCGAGGTGATGTCGGCAAGCCCTCGGTCACTGTGCTATTATTGCTAAATAACCAAGTGGAGTCAAGTTAAATTGCATCACTGGATAAAGTGTAGTACATATATAAAGAAAAAGATTCTTAGACATGTCATTTGAAGAATGTGGGTGAATTTGCAGAATATTATATTATGCTAAGTAAAATAAGCCAAGCATCAAAATACAAGTGATAGAATCTTACTTACAGGTAGAATTTTAAAAAATTAATCTCCAAGAAGTTGAGAGCACAGTGGCAGTTTCTAGGGGCTGTGGTAGGGAAGAAACATGCATAAATGATTATATGAACATTATACAAGTTCAGAGGCTGCTTAAACACTGACCTGACCATAATTAACAAAACAACATTTATTATGTCCATAAGAATGAAGTTACCTACTAAGAATTAAGTATTCATTATAAAACTTATCAGTAGATATATTATTCAATGTGATTTATCTAAAAATATATACATATATTAAAGCAATTCTGTATACCATTAAACATGGAATTTTTGTCAGCTAATACACAATGAGGAAGAATACATTTACTATAGTAAACAGATAGCATTATTAATCCAGTAGGAAATTTTAAAATTGCACAATGTCTTTCAATTCTCCACAATCATACAAATCACTGTTTCAGTAAAAAGTATTGCCTAGTTTTCAAAGAAACATACTAAATAAAGATAAAGTATTTTAAAACTAAGAATAATTGAATAATCACAACAAATAATAAATACATGTTTGGGTCTTTGCCTACAAAGTACACAACTGGTTTTCTTTATGTTTGGTTACTAATTCCTCAGTTGAACACTTGTGTTTTTCTGACAAGATCAATACCAAAATGTATTTAGAAATAGGTAATCTCATCTTGTATCAAAACTACAGCAAACAATCAAGCAATATCATTAGCATTTAATTTTCCTCACTGCAACTCAATAATTACAGTAAAATTTCAAGCTAATTAGGTGCATGAATCCTAACGATTATTGCCAGGGATGTTTATTTAGCTCACAATAATTGACTGATGGCTTGAAATCCCCCATAGACTTGTCAGTTCAGTTCTCCAGGGCCACTGTCAGCTTTAAGCTGTGTGGCCTGAGACATTTGAATGGCTTTGATCACACTCCTGGAGAAGGTCGGAACAAGAACAAAGTCTAAAGTATCTACAAATGATGCCAGGCCTGCGGGAGTTCCAGCTCTTCACCCATCCCATGCTTTCATCTTTCCCTACCGTCACCAGAAGAGAGTGTGTAATGAAATATTTCTATTCCTCCTGTGGCGAAGCAATAATTCAATATGGCTGCTCAATAAAATCAAGACAACACATCAATTCATAATAAGCAAAACTCTCAGACATGGTAAAACTTCTGAATATATAAATGTGCTTGAACACGTCCCATATCCACTTGACTACAAGAGAGAAGCCCCAATGTTCCATTTAGTGCATTATCTACTTTACAACGTACAGTTTCTGATATCATTTGTGATTTTTACAAAAGAATTGCTTTTTGAATTTGATTTGGTAACTATCTCTGGGAAGCTTTATCTAACCCTCTGAATAAGACAACACCTGCTGGTTGTATGATACCAATATTTACTATGCCCAGCTCTCCTCACTTTTCCAGGCCTTGTTGTACCAAAGTCTTCATGTCACTGTAGTCACCTGTGAACTCAGAGGGCACCATTGTCTCTGTGTACTGGCCAGCTAAGGAAGGTATGCACCTTCTTCACAAGGTCACATCAGTATACGCTTTTCTCCCTGCCCATAACTAATCTATTTGTTTTCACAATAAAATCCTACACAGATCCCACCTCATTTCCTAAATTATGGTTTAAGTGTTAATTTTTTAGTTAGATGGAGTTAGAACTTGGTGGGAAAGGGGAGGTGCAGGAAAGGAGGATTCAGGTATAGGGAGAGAGAACAGATATGGGCAGTGGGAGGCATCTCTAGGACATGACAGAGACCTAGGATTGGGGTAGGGGAGGCCCTGAGGAACTATAGGGGCGGCTCCAGCTAAGACTCCTGGCAGTTGGAATCATAAGTGGTCACTTCCTTTGACCAGGCAGACCTCCTAGAGGTCTTCATCCACAAAACCTTCATCCCAAAATGTGCCCTGCCTACAAGATATGCAGGAACAAAGTTAGAGCAGAGATAGAAGGAATGGTCAACCAATGACTGACCAAAATTGAGACCCACCCCATAGGCAATAACTAACCCCTGATACTATAAATGATACTCTATTAAACTTGCAGTCAGGATACTAGCATAACTGTCCTCGGAAAGGCTCCACCCAGCAGCTAATGGAAACAGATAGAGACACCCACACCCAAACATTAGATGGAGTTGAGAGAGTCTAGAAGAACTAGGAGAAGAAATGAGGGAATTAGAGTACAAGGACTCTTTAAAAAGACCAACACAGTCAACTAAACAGGATCCTTGGGCATTCCCAGAGCCCGAGTCACCAGCCAAAGAGCAAGCACAGGCTGAACCTAGGCCCCTTGTACATATGTAGCAGAAATGTAGTTTGGTCTTAATGTGTGTCTGCCAACAACTGGAGAGAGGGCTATCTCTGAATCTGTTCACTGGCTATGAATTCCCTTTCCCTAGCTGGGCAGCCTTATCTGGCTTCAGTGGAAGAGGATGTGCCTAGTCCTGCAGTGATTTGATGTGCTGAGAATGTGGCACACAGACACAACTTGGGAGGTCTCCCCCTACACACCCCCGAAGAGAAGAAGGGGAGGACAGAATAGGGAAAGGATCTGGGTGAAGGGGTACTGGTAGAAAGGAGAGCTGATATTGGGATATAACATGAATAAATACATTTTTATTAAATATTTTCTTTATTTACATTTCAAATGTTATCCCTTTTCCTGGTTTCCCCTCCAAAAATACCCTATCCCATCCCTTCCTCCCCATGGTCACCAACCTACCAATTCCACTTCCTGGTCCTGGTAATCACCTATACTGGGACATCAAGATTTTTCAGGGCCAACGGGCTCTCCTCCCTTTGATGTCCAGTAAGACCATCCTCTGCTACATATGTAGCTGGAGTCATGGCTTCCTCCATGTGTACTCTATGGTTGGTAGTTTAGTCCCTGGGAGCTCTGGTTGGTTGATATAGTTGTTCGTCCTATGGGTCTGGAAGCTCCTTGAGCTCATTTGGTCCTTTCTCTAGATCCTTCATTGGGGAGCTTATGCTCAGTCCAATGGTAGGCTGAGAGCACCCACCTCTGTTTTTTTAGGTACTGGCAGAGCCTCTCAAGAGACAGCTATGTCAGGCTCCTGTCAGCAAGAGCTTGTTGGCATCCACATTAGTGTCTGGATTTGGTATCAGAATATGGGATGGATCCCCAGGTGGGGCAGTCTCTGGATGGCCTTTCCTTCAGTCTCTGATCCACATTTTGTTTCTATATCTCCTCCCATGGGTATTTTGTTCCCCCCTCTAAGAAAGACCAAAGTATCCATATTTTGGTCTTCCTTCTCTTGACCTTCATTTGGTCTGTGAAATGTTTCTTGAGTTTGTCAAGTTTCTGGGCTAACTGAGATTGGGTTTCCTCACTCAGGATATTTTCTAATTCTATCCCTTTGCTTAAGAATTTCATGAATTCATTGTTTCAAATAGTTGAATAGTATTCCATTGTATAGATGTACCAATTCTGTATCCATTCCTCTGTTGAGGGACATCTGGGTTCTTTCCAGCTTCTGGCTATTAGAAATAAGTCTGCTACAGACATAGTGGAACATGTGTCCTTATTACATGTTGAAGAAACTTCTGGTATATGCCAAGGAATGGTAGAGCTGGGTCCTCCAGTAGTACTATGTCAAATTTTCTGAGGAACCACCAAACTGATTTCCAAAGTGATTGTATCAGTTTGCTATTCCACCAGCAGTGGAGGAGTATTCCACTTTCTCCACATCCTTGCCAACAGCTGCTGTTACCTGAGATTTTGATCTTAGCCATTCTCAGTAGTGTGAGGTGAAATCTCAGGGTTGCTTTGATTTGCATTTCCATGATGACTAAGGATGCTGAACAGTTTTTTTAGGTGCTTCTCAGCCATTCAGTATTCCTCAGTTGAGAATTCTTTGTTTAGCTCTATAGCACATTTTTAATAGGGTTATTTGGCTCTCAGGAGTCTAACTTCTTGAGTTCTTTGTATATATTGAATATTAGCCCTCTATCAGAGAAAGGATTGGTAAGGATCTTTTCCCAATCTGTTGGTTCTGATTTTGTCCAATTGACCGTGTCCTTTGCCTTACAGAAGCTTTGTAATTTTATGAGGTCCCATTTGTCAATTCTTGATCTTAGAGCATAAGCTATTGGCATTCTGTTCAGGAACTTTCCCCCTGGGCCCATGTGCTCAAAGCTCTTCCTTACTTTCTTTCCTATTAGTTTCAGTGTGTCAATTTGTCCATTGATGAAAGTGGGGTGTTGAAGTCCCCCACAATTATTCTGTGAGGTGCAATGTATGCTTTGAGCTTTAGTAAAGTTTATTTTATAAATGTGGCTGCCCTTGTATTTGGAGCATAGATGTTCAGAATTGAGAGTTCTTGATAGATTTTAACTTTGTTGAGTATTAAGTGTCCTTCCTTATCTTTGTTGACGATTTTTGGTTGAAAGTCTATTTTATCCAATATTAGAATGGCTACTCCAGCTTGCTTCCTGGGACCATTTGTTTGAAAAATTGTTTTCCAGCCCTTTACTCTGTGGTAGTGTTTGTCTTTGACACTGAGGTGCATTTCCTGTATGCAGCAAAATGCTGGGTCCTGTTTACATATCCAGTTTGTTAGTCTATGTCTTTTTTTGATTGGGGAATTGAATCCATTGATATTAAGAGATATTAAGGAATAGTGATTTCTTGTTATTTTTTGATGTTATTTTTACGTTTGTGTGGTTATCTTCTTTTGCATTTCTTGAAAGATTACTTTCTTGTGTTTTCTAGGATGTAGTTTTCCTCCTTGTGTTGGCGTTTTCCATCTATTATCCTTTGTAGGGATGGATTTGTGGAAAGATATTATGTAAAGATATAGAATAGCTTGGTTTCTCCATCTATGGTAATTGAGATTTTTCTGGGTACAGTAGTCTGGGCTGGCATTTGTGTTCTCTTAGAGTCTGTATGAGATCTACCCAGGATCTTCTAGCTTTCATGGTCTCTAGTGAGAAGTCTGGTGTAATTCTGATAGGTTTGCCTTTATATGTTACTTGACTTTTTTTCCTTACTGCTTTTAATATTGTTTCTTTGTTTAATGCATTTGGTCTTTGATTATTATGTAACAGGAGGAATTTCCGTTCTGGTCCAGTCTATTTGAAGCTCTATAGGCTTCTTGTATGTTCATGGGCTTCTTTTTCTTTAGGTTAGGTAAGTTTTCTATAATTTTGTTCAAGACATTTACTGGCCCATTAATCAGGAATCTTCACTCTCTTCTATACCTATTATCCTTAGGTTTGGCCTTCTCATTGTGTCCTGGATTTCCTGGATGTTTTGGGTTATAAGCTTTTTGCATTTTGCATTTTCTTTGACTTTTGAGTCAATGTTTTCAATGGTATCTTCAGCACCTGAGATTCTTCTATTTCTTGTATTCTATTTTTGATGCTTGCATCTATGACTCCAGATTTTTTTCCTAGGTTTTCTATCACCAGAGTTATCTCTATTTGTAATTTCTTTATTGTTTCTACTTCCATTTTTCGATCCTGGATGGTTTCTTTCTGTTTCTTCACTTGTTTGTTTGTGTTTTCCTATAATTCTTTATGGGATTTTTGTGTTTCCTCTTTTAGAGCTTGTACATATTTGTCCATATTCTCCTGTATTTCTTTAAGGGAGTTATTTATGGCATTCTTGAAGTCATTCTATCAGCATCATGAGATGTGATTTTTAAATCCAAATCTTGCTTTCCTGGTGTGTTGGGGTAACCAGAGCTCGCTGTTGTGGGAGAACTAGGTTCAGATGATGCCATGTTGCCTTGGTTTCTTTTTTTTTTTAACTTTTTTTTCTTTTATTTTCTTTTTTTTAATTTATTGATATATTTATTTACATTTCAAATGATTTCCCCTTTTCTGGACCCCCAATCCCCAAAAGTCCCATCAGTCCCCTTCCTTCCCCTGTTTTCCCACCCAACCCTTCCCACTTCCCTGTTCTGATTTTGTTCTAAACTGTTTCACTGAGTCTTTCCAGAACAAGGGGCCACTCCTCCATTTTTCTTGTACCTCATTTGATGTGTGGATTATGTTTTGGGTATTCCAGTTTTCTAGGTTAATACCCACTTATTAGTGAGTGCATACCATGATTCATCTTTTGAGTCTGGGTTACCTCACTTAGTATGATGTTCTCTAGCTCCATCCATTTGCCTAAGAATTTCATGAATTCATTGTTTCTAATGGCTGAATAGTATTCCATTGTGTAGATATACCACATTTTTTGCATCCACTCTTCTATTGAGGGATACCTGGGTTCTTTCCAACTTCTGTTGCCTTGGTTTCTGTTGGTAATGTTCTTATATTTGCCTTTTATCATTTGGTTATCTCTGGTGTTTGCTGGTCTTGCTGTCTCTGACTGTGGCTTATCTGTCCTGCAAGCCTGTGTATCAGTACTCCTGGGAGACCAGTTTTCTCTGGTAGAAATTTAGGTATGGAGAGCTGTGGTAAAGGGTCACCTCAGGTGTGCAGACAGAAACCAGAAGAATCCTGTCCCCAGTTGATACTTGGTTACTGTGCCCTGATGGCTCTGGTCAAGTCCCTCTTGATCCAAGAATTTGAAAAGAAGTGGTCTTCCCTGTGCACTTCTGGGAGACTAGCTCTCTTGTGGCAGTATTGGTATATGTAGCTCTGTGTCCCAGGATCACAGACAGAAATTGGAAGACTTCTGTCCCAGCCTGCCCGTGGGTTCTTGTGTCCTCAGGGTTTTGGGCAGGTTCCTCTGAGAGGCAGGGGTGGTCCTATCTGTGCTCTCAGGCCTGTCCCCACTCCTGGGAGGCTACTTATCTCCCTGCTCCACCTGGGTATGGAACACTGTGGGAGAGGACCGTGAATAAATAAATTAATTAATTAAAATATAAAATGACTGCGTGGTCTTCTCAAACCAAATTATTGTGATTATTTCTCCATACTATTTTGTAACTCTCATGAGCCAAATAGTGTGGAATGTGCTAGTACCTGTACGCTCACCCTGAAATGTTCAGAATCTGTACATAAATGCCTTGAAACCTACTCAGACATAAAATTAAAAGAAATCATTATAATTTAACACAATCAGGGCTGTAAAATGGACAAAAATGAGATTATCTAGTAACATGTATTTGGAACTTGATTCTATCTAGTTGAAAAATAACTCAAAGAGAAAGAGAGTTTGAGTTTTACTTTTTGGTAGGTAGACTCAGGCAGAAAATAGGAGAGAAAACAAATTATAAAACATGAACAGACACAAAGTCCTGAGTGAAATGAGCACATGTAATGAACAATGACCAGCTTGGTGTGTTTCCTACTATAAAGGAAAAAGATGAAACTGGAGGATTGGATAGAGGACCAACACACTCCCAGGTAAGAGCTACACATCTTTCCAGAAATATGGATATCAAAACAATGTTTAAGGTGAGATACAATCAGATGAAGTGGAAATTTTGATTTCTTAACAACTCAAATGTGTCACGTGATGTTTTTCTGGAAGCTGTCTTGTGAGAGGGCATGTGATGTTTTCCTCAAAAGAGATACTTGAGAGAGCATGGAATGCTTACAAAGATTGTAAATGCGACCCCTGAAACAGTGAGAGGACACTTTTGCATCTCTGTGCAGCTCTTCACTGGTCTGAACTAACAGAGAGAAATGTGCCAAAGACCTTCTCAAAGTATTCTGGCTCATTCTGGCATCTTCTACTGCTTCATGGCAATTTATTGGAGCCTTGCTGTTTCTGGTGGATCATGCTAAAGCTGCTAATTTGTATTTGATGTTTGCTATTGAACTGGACTGCTAGTACCCTGACAGTGAAGAGTAGAATTGCTCTGAGGAACTACTACTAAACAGGTCCACAACTCCCTTTTTCTATTAACCTTCTTTTGCCCCTACCTCTGGTTAGTGGGCTAGAAGAAAAGTTGAAGTGATTAGGAACCCTAAATAAAGTAGGTTTCGAACAATTATCCTATAATCAAATGTATTATTAGGAATGCCATGCCAGTTTAGAAGGAGAACTGGTTTTAAGATGAGGAAATTTTAAGTAAATAAGCAGTGTATATTCAAATTTTAGGCAGGTTATTGATCCATAACCTAGGTTAGACATCAAGTCATAATTCTGCATCTGTTTCACAAATTCTGGGATCTGAGATGTGTACAAATCTTTAAATAATGTTGTCGATGTGTTAAGAGCTATAATGGGACAAGCTAATATACTAGCAGGTGATCATCCTGAAATGGCCTGCTTCAAATTATTATATAATCTGTGATAGGTGCACCCTTCTTAAGCAAGGCTGTAAGGGACTCATTTTAGGAAATATTCCTATTATGCTTTTTCTGTTATTATTAAATATATACAATAATCAATAAGTAATAGCTCACCTCTTTGGAGCAGATCTCTGCAGATCCATAAAGATGTACTGTCTTGTAGTGATGCTCTGTAGACAAATAGATGGTTTAAGCTTTAATGATGATACTATAAGAATTCCTAAAATTTATATCTGTGGTTATTAAGCTCTTTTTAATGGGACTGCTACTAGGTTCTTTTCTGATAGTCAAACTGCAATGAGAACTCTGCCAGTCTCCCAAGTGTCACCAGTAATTGCTCCTAGATGATAACCAGACTTTCTCCTACTCAGACCACATTCCAAGACGTGTAAAACAATTAACCAAAGATAATAAAAAGGGAACTAGGATTTACTACAGGTGCTAGGACAGAAGATAAAATATTGACTTGGTTTATCTATACAAAACTTGACCAATAACTTAGTTATGGTTTTAAACCTTAAGTGAACCTGTGGAAGCTGAGACAGATGATGGATGTTTAGCTAGATAATCACTCCTAATGGAGATGCATGTAGACATTCTCTGTTGTAAGCTTCTATTTCAATTTATGATTTGAATTTTCGTGTGAACTTGTGATGAACTTTGTAACATGTGATCATGTATTCTAAAAGATGTATAAGTACTGAAGACGAAAGAAGAAAGCTCTCTCTCTGTCTCTTTGTCTATGTCTGTCTCTGTCTCTTTATCTCTCTCTCTCTCTCTCTCTCTCTCTCTCTCTCTCTCTCTCTCTCTCTCTCTCTCTACCTTTCCCCACCTAGAAGAATTTTTCTCTTTTCCCTCTTAGGGCCTTTCCACTTTTCCTCTTAGATAGCTTTCAAAGGAAACTTTTTCCTTCAGTCTAGCAGGCTGAAAGAGCCCAGCAGTTCCTGCTGAAATAGAACAAAAGCCACATTGTTTAATCCTCCCCTGTTAGGCTGCAGGTGTCAATCACCTAAGCCAGCATTCAACCTCAGAAAGAGCAAGAAAGTTTTTAGGACTCTTCAGAAGTTATCATCAGCATTTCAGTACAGTTAGAGAGCTAGAAAGCCCTGAGACCCTCAGACTTCAAGGCCATCACCAGAGTCCTACTCAGTGTCCTTGCCACTATCGTCTCCAGTCCAGGAGGCTGCCTGCGTCGATGAAAACTAAAATTGTTTTTCATATTAGAAAAATTGTGGGAGGTAGAGAAAATTTGACTAATATTGGTAAAATGCTGTAAGCCAAGTGCAGTGAGGAGTCTGTAGAATAAAGATATTAATGATGATTTTATGTTCTATAGGACACTAAGAGGACTTTTCCAGGCTCAAATGAAGTTCATGGTATGTAGGGAACATACAGCACATCTAACAAGTGACTACATCTTATTTCAAAAATAAAGAGATATTGGGTTAGAAGTTGTTCTCCTGTAACTAGTCATTGAAACCATGAAAGTAGAAAGCACAATCCAAACTCTATTTGAAAAATAAAATGTTAAAATATAAATACAGGATCTTAACCATCTATGAGCATGTCAAGAGTGGTTAAAGAAGAAAACATAAATAACCAGTGAATAGTGAAACCAACCAACATACAACAAAAGTCATGAGAGGATCACTGACCATTGTCCAATAATGCAAATGCTTCTAGAGGAGAGATCTACTAGATCTTGAAAAATGAGTAAAACTTATGTCACTGTCATAATTCATAGCAGGTCAGACCTCATAGCCCAGATTATCAAAGGATGAGGAGGGGGCTTTTAGGTTAATAATCATGCTGAAGAGCAAGAGATATAAGGGCAGTAGTTTGAACAGTTAAATAACAATTATTTTTGACAGCCTTGAAAGGGGGCTGAACTGACAACCAAAATTAGCAACTAAGAAAATACAGAAGATAATGAAAATAAAATTTCAATATGACAGAAACTATGATATTGGTATATAATGAGTTTAATGCTACTGCTATAATTAATTGCCAAACTTGGTACTATACAACAGAAAATTATACGTCTGAAAGTCAAAGCCTAAAACAGATTTTATGGAGCTGAAAATTAGCTGCCAGCAAAGCTGCATTTTTTTTCCCTGAGGACTATGAATAAATTTGTTATTCTTTTTTTGTTTTGTTTTGTTTTTATTTTGTTGTGGTTGTTGTTTTACATTTATTCATTTGCGAATGCATGTAAGTGGGGAGAGACCAAAAAAAAAAAAAACTTGTGAGCACTGGTTCTTTCCTGAATTCTAGGTACTGAACACAGGTCACCAGGCTTTGAAGCAAGCATGTTTACCTACTCAGTCATCTCAATGATTCCATTGAGATATTAAAGTTTATAAGCACCATTTGCATTCCTGAGTTTGTGGCTATCTTTTCCATCTTTATATCCATCAGCACACATCTTCAAATTTCCCTCTCATTCTCCACCTTTTCTCTAACTCATTTTTATTGTCATATCCCTTCTTGTGATCCTCTAATTCTCCATGTCTATGGATTCTTATGATTAAATTTGGACTGCCAAATCTTATCAAGGATAGTATTCCCATCTCCAATCTTCCATGTAAACCAAAGCATATGATATGAAAAGTTCAGAACTGGGGAACTGCAAGTCAGTCAAGTGATTGCTGTGCAAACATGAAAACTTAAGTTCAGATTTCTGGCACACATATAAAAACCAATGTATATATCCCCATCATTGTAGAAAGTGGAACAAGACACACTCTTCAAGATTGACTGCCAGCCACATTGTATGAAATAGCCTGTGTCAACAAAGTAACATAGAGATAAAACCAGATACTCCACAGCAATCTTTTCCCCCATACTCACATATAGTAGCATATGGAAATACTTGCAGGGATGTATACACATGAGCAGGTATACTCAGACACACACCTACACAACACACACACACACATATACATACTTTGCTTTCCCTCTCTCAAAATTCAACATCGTTGTAAGACGGTTATTCCATACTGTACAAAGATGGAAAAATAAAACCAGAAATGGGCAGTCTTACTTTTCTATTGCTGTGATAAGAAACCATGACTGAGACAAGTTTTTAAAAAACCTTTAATATGGTGTTTATGGTTTCAGATGGTTAGAGCCCGTGACCAACATTGTTGGGAGTATGACAGCAGGCAGACTGGCATGGCACTGGAGTAATAGCTGAGTGCTTATATCCTGAAACAACCAGGAGGCAAGAAAGTGATGTGGGCTTTTGAAAATTCAAAGCCCATGCCCAGTAACACACCTCCTTAAACAAGGCCACACTCTGTAATCCTTTCCAAACAATTGACCAACTTTGGACCATTATTTAGTTATTCATTTAAATGAGCTTATGGGGGCTCATTCTCATTCAAACCGCCCAAGCAGGTAGACTGTCCTTCCTCCCTCCCCTGTCTATAAAAGCAAAGTCAGGTTGTTACATCTAAGCAGAAAGCAGTCAGGAACTCCACTGTTCCTTGGCATCATTAAGCTAGTGAAGTATATATCTTTAGGAGAAGTTTGGGGGACAGTGCTGGTCCATTGCAAAAAAACCAGTGGATGAGGAGAACAAGCATAAAGTATCTTAAGGTGGGGAAAGAATCCAGTGAAGGTAAAAAAAAAATTAAAATTTAAAAAAAAGCATAAAGTCTTTGTGATGTTTACTGATTTAGCATAAAGATTTACCAAGAAACACTTGGCCAACTGGGAACAGAGTTAAAGTAAATGAGTTCGACGTGAAGATTCATCTAGGATGTGTGCAAACCCTGAGTTTAATCTCTAACAAGGAAAATTAAAAATATGCTAAAGAAAATAAGCAGATGGATTCTTAAATCAGAGAGGTCTGAAATGAATGAAGGGAAATTTGAGGGAAGATCCTGGTTAACATGGTTAACATATCTATGTTATAAATAAGGCTGATATGAACATAGTGGAGCATGTGTGCTTATTGCATGCCGGGAATCCTCTGGGTATATGCCCAGGAGAGGTATAGCAGGGTCCTCTTGAAGTGTCATGTCCAGTTTTCTGAGAACCACCAGACTGATTTCCAAAGCGGTTGTACCATCTTGCAATCCCACCAGCACTGGAAGTGTGTTCTTCTCCTCAATGGAGGAATGGATATAGAAAATGTGGTATATTTACACAATGGAATACTACTCAGCAATTAAAAACAATGAATTCATGAAATTCTTAGGCAAATGGTTAGAATTGGAAAATATTATCCTAAAGGCGGTAACCCAATCACAAAAGAACACACATGGAATGCAATCACTGATAAGTGGATATTAATTAGCCCAGAATCTCTGAATTCTCAAGACACAATTAGCATACCAAATGGCTCCCATGAAAAAGTAAGGAGAGGGCCCTGATCCTGGAAAGGCTTGATCCAGCATTGTAGGGGAGCACCAGGACAGAGAAATGGGAGGGGGTGATTGGGGAATGGACAGAGGGAAGAGGGCATATGAGACCGATGGGGTGGGGGAATTGGGAAAGAGGAAAGCATTCGGAATGTAAACAAAGACTATAGAAAATAAAAAAAAATTAATTAAAAAATGTCTATGTCTGAAAGACTGGTCTTAGCATTAGACTTGGTTACGTCTAATGTACGCAATTTTTTAAAGGACAAGCCTGCAGTGGTAGTCATGCTCATATTCCCAATATGCAGAAAGTTAAATGATGCAGAAGATGAGACAGAGAAGGAGAGAACAGAGAGGAAGTGAGAGTGAAAGGGGAGAGATTGAGCAACAGAACCCTCAGCTGAGGAATTATTATGAAAAGCTACTTTTGCGTGCAAATCAAAATCAGATGGTAACCAAGGTGACCTGAAAGAACTCCAAACTCGTAAAAATGGGACTAGGGTAGTTTTTAAGTCTATCTTCATTCTTCTAACGCATACTACACACTTACAAATTTTTCAGTTGTTTCTATTAGGAAGTTAATTTTACTAAACATTTATTTAAATTTAAAGCTAATCACGAAATAGAAAGGCTTTCTCATTGTTATATCACTCTCTCTCTCTCACACACACACACACACACCACAATTTACCTTATAATTATTTGGCAACTACTTTGTCATCAGATACCTGACTTGACAATCTTAATTACATCTCCAGCATAATCTGCTTCTGTCAGTTTTAAACTGGATTTCATTACCCTCATTCTATAAATCATAACTCACTAACTTATAAAGCCAGTTTCACTGGTAGGGCAAAGCCTGTCAGTCAGTACTCTAGAAAGCTACAATAATAGCATTGTGCACAGTGTATTTTTGAATTCTGGTAACGTGATTTTGTTTCCCGACCCTTTATCAAATAAGAAATACCCTTGTAATTATTTCCGAAACCAATACAATATATTAGTTTGTTTAAATATTGCATTTGTTTCAGTCTTAGCTTCACATGCACAACACCCTCACAATTAATATAGTGACTTTTAATAAGGCCATCATATGCTTCATGAGGAATTTTGCTAAACTGAAAATGAGAAATTCAAACATTAGAGGGACACGCAGGTTTGAAGTCTTTTATCAGATATTATAATGACTATACCAGTCTGCTTCTTAGAATTATTTGTTTAGAATATCATTTTCAACCTTTAACTTAGGGTAATATCTAATCTTAAAGTTAAGGTGTGTTTCTTTGATGTATCAATTGAGTGGATCTTATATCTTTTTTTAATCCATTCTGGTAGACTGTTCCTTTTTATTGGGGAACTGAGATATGCTGAGGCTTATCAACAAGTTGTGTTAACTCGTATATTGTGGTGGTGTAGAGTTTTCACTCCTTTATTTGATTTACTTGAAGTCTTTTATTCAGTTCCTTCCACTGATTGGTGTTTTCATAGGTTTCTTTAATGGCTTTATTTACTTCTTCTTTGAGAACCTCTAACATATCCACTCATGTTTTGAAGTCCTTGCCTTGTCCACCAGCCATATCGCATGTATCAGGGCCTTTTAGAGCATGGCTGCTGGGCTTCAGTGTCAAAATATTGTCCTGGCTGTTATTGATGGGGTTTTTTGCTAACATCTAAGCGTCTGGGTTTAGAATGATTATAGCTTCAAATGTGGATATCTGGTTTTGTCTTTGTTGGGTATGGTTCTTAGGAGAGCATAATTGCTGTTGGTTGCCTGGTAAGGAATGCTTCTGAGTGGTCACTGGAGGCTCCAGTAAGAATGTGTTTCTTTTTAGCTTTTTATTGATTCTTTGTGAATTTCACATCATGCCTCCTAGTTCCACTCATTGCCCCAAACCTCCATACCCACACTCTACCCTTGCAATCCAGTCTTGAAGAGAGAATACAAAATAAAATAAAATAAAACAAAACAAAAAACAAAACAAAATAAAATAAAACAATCTTGCTGTAGAAGCTGCAGTATGTCATGACCTATCACACAGTTTGCCCAAAGAGCTCTACTTGCAAATGTTCATTGCACTTAGTCACTGGTCTGGGTTGAGGCCCCTGGTTTCAGCTACACCACCATTTCTTGGTATTGGGAGATGACAAGCAGTGGGAAAGCTAGAAGGTGGGGAATGGGTACAGAGATGAAGATGTCCACAGGAAGGAGGAAAGCAGAGCACACTGTAGGACCTGCTTAGTTTCCTGGGATAGCAGCATAGAGGAAGGGGAGGACACAGAAGGTGGTCTGCTGCAGAGCTGGGGATGTGACTGGGGATTAGACTTTGAGAGGCGAAGGGCCGAAGATACCCTACCTGTTTCTCTTATGTTTTGCTTTATTGAAAAATAACCTCATTTGATGGACATAAGATAAAATCTCAGTGTCATCTTAATTTATATTGGTGGCTAGTCATGTTCAGTGTATAGAATATAAGGCATTTGGTCTTCTTTTGAGAAGCATCTTTCCAGAGCATGTACCCATTGTTAACTAGATTATCTGTTTATTTGATGGTAGTTATGGTTAAGGTTTTACATTTTTATAAGTGTCAGATGAATACCTGGCAAAGTCTCTGCCTCAATATATAGGCTGTCTCTTCTCTCAGTTGAGTGTTTTCTTTGCTGGCCAGAAGGTTTTTGATTTCCTATAAACCTAACAATCAATTCTTTCTTATGTTTCTTAGGCCATTTGAGTCCTGCTCCTCAAGAAATCATACCTATGTCAATATCTTGAAGAATTTTCCCTAGATTACTTCTAGAAGTTTGAGAATGCATTGTGATTATTCTTTATGGTCTTTGGTCTATCGATGTACTGAGCAAGAATATAGTTCAAACAACAACTTCGACATTTCCCGATCACCCTTGGTTGAAGAAGGTATCATTGTGGAGAATAGTTTTTAGTGTTTTAGTGTTTTTTTGCAAAAGTCAAGTAGCTATAATTGAAGAGATGTATTCTTGAGACTTCTATTCTTTCACAGTGATCTATATATCAGTTTTTGTGCCAATTCCATGTGGTTTTGATATTGTGGCTGTGTAGCATTAAGAGCTCAGGGCTGTGTTATCTCTAGCATTGTTACACATGCTCAGGATTGTCTTGACTAGGCAAGGCCTTTGGTGATCCCACATAAAATTTAGGATTGTTTTTTTCTATTTATGTGCATAATTCCACTGTGTGCTTGTGATAAGGGTTATGATTTGTTTTGAGAGAATAGTAATTTAAAAAAAAATGTCCCTGAAGCCATATGTATGAGCAAGTTTGGTAACATTTAGCATTTCCAGCTATTCTTTTACCCAGTGTTTTATAATTTCTTTTATGAATGATGTTATCATGACTGGAATTATGTTCTTGATTTGTTCCTGAGCAGATAATTTTTGACATATAGACAAGCTACTAATCTTGTATCCTGATACTTTGAGGAGTTTGACTCTTGGGAGAGTCCCTGCAGTTGTCTAGAAATGCAGCTATACAGTCCTCCATGATGATAATTCCAGTTTCCCCATTCAAGTTTTCATCTTTCTCGTGTCTGTGTATCCTGTACTACACTGATGAAGAATGTTGAGACTCAATCCCTGGCCTTCTTCCTGGATGTGTGTTCATTTTCTCTCCTTTCCATATGATGCTAGCATCAGTCTGTCATAGATATGCTTTATTATATTGAGGTATCATCTTGTATATCTCATAACTTCTCGATTATTATGATGATGACAGGTTCAATTTTATACAAAGCCCTTTTTTGCATCCATTTAGAGGATCAAGTCATTTTAATTCTTGATTCTATTATATCCTGTATTGTTTATTGATTTGTGTTCATTGAATTGTCATTGCATGCTTGAATGAAAGCAACTATATGATGGCATATGATGTTTTTAATGTTACCAAATTAGTTTGTAACTGTTTCACTGAAGAATATTCTGCACTAGTGTTCACCAAAAAAATTCAGATAAAGCTTTCACTATCTTGTATATGTTGTTCTTACTGAGTTTTCATAACAGGATAACATTGGCTTGATAGATTAAATCAGGAAATACTCCATCCACTTTTATTATATGCAATAATTTGGGGAGCATTGCTGTTAGTGCTTCATCACAGTCCTGGCTAAAAATGTGTGGATCCCTTCTGTACCAGCTTTTTCTTTATTGTGATACTTTTACAGCTTTGCCATTGTCTTATTACTGATGTATATATATATATATATATATATATATATATATATATATATATAATCTTCTTTGTTCAGTTTTAACGAGACATGTACTTCCTTTTCTTCTATAATTTCCAGTTTATTGTCATATGTGTTATAAAAAAAATTCTCAAATGAAAGCATAGACTTTAGAACTATTAAAAATTTGCTTTTATCATTTTTAACTGACTAGATCTTCTGTGTCTGTTGTAGAGTTTATCTATCAGATTGTTGATCCTTATACTTACTTTTTAATATCTAGTTCACCTTTTTCTCTTACTGATCTTTATTATTAACTTCATTTTACTGATTTTGGATTTGACTCATTCTTGCTTTCCTACATGGAGATGAACATCATTAGATCTTTTCTGACATTATCTGTTATTTAATGAAATCAAGAGCAATACTTATATACAAAAAAGGAGGTTTACTCCAGTGTGAAGACATGATTATCATCAAAAAAAATCAAGAACTTGTCATAAAATCAAATTACTATATGATGTAATTTTGTAAATTAGTACATTTTCAATTTACTAGTAGAAGGCAACAAGAACATAAATCAGATAAACAAACAGTTCTATTTCATAAAGATGTGGGTTTTCCACTGAGTGATTGCTGCAGGGTCTGCTGACTAGCCTTTCAATTAGCTACTAAAAACACAATGAACGAAAGTCAGGCTAACATATAGCTTCAGAGTAACCTGATTTTTAAATGATTTTATCTGCATTATATTCTTTAGGTATGAATTATGTTAAAGTATGAATATGAAGGTGTATTTTTGCTAAAATATTTTGTGGGGTTTTCGCCAGTGCTATTCAACAATGGCTCTTCCTTTAATATATTTTAAAACTGATTCACTAACAATATAAAGAATATTGTAGGATCATTATATGTTTATGCTTTTAGAGTTATTTTATTCCTTTAATGTTAATATGACCTTCAAAATCTATGGGTCATATCTAAAATTTGATAATTGAACAAATGTCTCTTAAAAGAGTCCACTCAGAAACAGGATTAATGTTGCTTTTCTCACTCTGACTTCTGTAAAATATTTTAGCCATATTTACACAATATATAATGAGAATTTCATCTTGTACTTAGGATTTATGTGAATTTAGTTGTTTTTGTTTTTCTTTTCTTTCTTTTTTTTTTTTTTTTTACTTTTTTCTTATATCCTAATTGGCTTTTTGTAAGCAACAAGAAACAAAAGAGGGGTTTTTTGGTTTTGCTTTTTGGTTTTGTTTTTTTATTTCTACATGTCTCATTCTCTATCTTTAGATAAAGTTCTCCTTTTTTCTCTTCTGAGATTGCTCTGGAAATTATTTGGAGACCAGACAATAACAGAGTTCTGTTCTGCTCTCATAGGTAATTATATTCTGACCCAAGAGAAAATAGTTTCTCAGTAGTTCTAAGGGGTTATGTTTTTACCAAAAACAAAATTGTAAGCTCTAAAAGAGAGTGACCAATATAACCAGGAAACTTAAGGCAGGTCTTTAACACCAACATTTAACTTAGGAAGATAGTGGAAGGAGTATCTATCAGGTGTTTAATGCCATGCTAGGCTACAGAAAGTTTTATTTCAAAAATATACACACACTCCTATGTGTGCATGCATATGTATATTTGTGTGTGTGTGTGTGTGTGTGTGTGTGTGTGTGTGTGTGTGTGTGTGTGATTGTGTGTGTGTGTGATTAACTTAAGGACTATAATATCCAAGATAATCTACCTAGTCTTCAATAATCAAGCGTATAAATGGAATTTCAGTACATTTGAATGGTACAATTACAGCACTGTTTCAATTAACAAATCAATGAATTCAAGTAAGCATTTGAGTTTTTTTTTTTTTTTTTACAAGATGCTCAGTTAGTTTACAAAGGGGAAGAGGCCTCATTAATCTGTGAGGTCCCTTAGTAATTTTATTATTTGTGGCATTACTCTCCTTAATAATTATTTAACATGCTGATACGATTGTGCCATGATATGATTAAGAGGAAGATTTTTATCACAGCTATTAGAGAAAGAACAGCCAAAGATGTCTGCAAGAATCCAGAGCAGAGAAAGAAGATATAGACCAAGCATGATCAGCAGACTGCACATGGCCAGGGCTACCAGTGAGAGAGGAGAGAATAGCAGGGAAGAGAGAATAGCAAAAGCACAGTGAGAAAAGCAGGAGTAGAGCACACAGAGAACATAACAAGAATAGTAGGGTTATGTATAAGGAGAGTGAGTAGTTGGAAACAAACCTGTGAGCTGGAAGGAGTGTAAGAGAGGGGAATAGGTGAGAAGGGCAGGGGTGCTAAAATGGACTTTGAAACTTGTAACAAGAATTCCTGATACTGAGGGAGCCTGAGGTTCCTATGAGTTTCAATATGTTAATAGGTACCACAGGTGGCCATGTGTCCTTTCTGCCAGAGTAGTTTTGTGCCCCCTTACCTCAGTTCTCTGAGCAAGGATTTCCAAACCTCGGTTAGTCACAAGTCTCCCCAACCTGGGGCTGAGCACTGGGACCAAGGTGAAGCCCATTGTTCTCCAGGGACCTGCCTTTCCTGAGAGACCTAGCCAGCCTTCTGCAGAGCAAGCAGAACTAGTTCTGCAGACCTGTTTCCAGCCTCTGGGGGAAGGGTCTTCCCTCATCTATATATTTGGAGACCCCAGGTAAATTTTAGCCTTGAGCAGGAAATCTTGTTTTGGCTCTATGTTTCTCTCATCACTTGATTCCCATCCCCAGCTTTCCTTCCAGGTGACCTGCTAACTTGTGAGAATGAGGCCACAGATGACTACAGCTTTTGTCTAACTGCCAGAAATCCTCATATAGTACAGATTGAGCCCATTTCTGGATTTTTGGACTATTTTTGAAGTTCTGGGAATTGAAGGTTTTTTTGGAGGGCTGGGGACTGGGTGTCTAACAGTTATAACCAGAAATGTGACCTTATCTCCTCATTGACATATTGAACAATACAACATAGCCATTGCACCCCATGTAATTTATAATTATATTGGTCAAATGGTTTAAACTATGTGAATAAAAGTAATAGTAAATTGTGATAAAAGGTACCCAAACAGATTTTTCCTTTATAAATATGTGATTAATTGTCCAGATGACTCTGGGAATTATGTGACTTTTGTGAGCATAATTTGCTTCCTGTTTTAATTGAGAGAAAGCAATCTTGGTTTCTAACACACAGTCATAATTAATAAATGAGTGTTAGCAAGATGAGAAGGAGGTGTCTTTGGCCACTACCCAAAATTATTCTTTCATCCATTCCTTTGCCGCTAAAACTTCCAGATTTCCTCAAGCTTAGTCCTTTGTTTACAGTGTCTGAAGTTTTTCAATTCTACTGACACTTTACAGAAGTTCAGATATTCAGTCTTTTGAGTTGGTGAAGAATTGGGTGGATTCTAAGATTTACAAATAGTTTTACATAGAAACGGTGTATTAACCACATCAGATGGTCAAACCACTTTCAACTCGCCTCTGAGCTGATATTTACCCAATATTTCATAAGTGGTGTTTGAAAACCAGAGACAAGCTACCCAAACTCAGTTTTGTGGAAAGGGTCATGATTGTTATGCATTCGAACAATGCTTTATTTCCTTTAACTTCCCATTAAATTCAGAAAGAGATGCATAATCTAAGATAGACTGATTTCACTATTCTATGTAATAAACCTTTTTGATATTGTAACAAAACTATGGTGTGGAAACTGGGGACAGAGAGTCATTTCTGTCTGATAGCATTTTGGTGCTGTGATTTATATATGGATATTACTTTTCCTTTATAATTACATATATTCACTGTACATATATTGTATTTCATAGAGATGATGTCTTCCAGATATATCATGTACCATACACACTATCCTATCTCTCTTCCTGTTAATCTCATTCCTTCCACTATGTTCTTTCCAGCTTTCATATTACATGTTTATACATATACACACAAAAATGCATATAGAGAGATATATAATTATCTGTATATATGAAGATTTTAGAACCCATCAGTAAGAGAAAGAGTAATATTAACTTTCTGCATCTGATATACTTCACTTAATATGATTGTTTGTAGTTATTTCTATTTTCAGAAAATGTCATCGTTTCATCTTTCCTTATAGCTAAATGAAATCCCATTGTGTATATGCACCATACTTTCTGTATCTCTTTACCTGTTGATAAACATATAAGCTGATTCCACTACTTCTATATTGTGAACATTGCAGTGATAAGCATAGATATACAGCATCTCTGTGGTACATTAAATTAGAATCCTTCAGAAATATAAGAAATACATCTAGGATTGTATATTTGTGTAATATGTAGTTCAATAGATATATATATATATATATATATATATATATATATATATATATATCTTAGGAATCTCCATACTGATTTCCATAGAGGCTGGATCCATTTGCCTTCCCAGCAGCAGTGTATTGAGGGTTGCCTTTTGTCCAAATCCTCTATGCTATCTGTTATTTCTTGTTGTTGTTGTTTGTATTCTTAATGATAGCCATCCTGAATGTAATACAATTAATCTCAGTCTAGTTTGAATTTGGATTTTACTGATGGCTACATGCTATGGGCTGACTAGTTTTATGTCAACTTGACTGAAGCTAAAATTATCATAGAGGAGAGGACATCAACTGAAAAAAGGACTCCATAAGATCAGGCTATAGGAAGGCCTACAGCACATTTTCTTAATTAGTGATGGGTGTGGTAGGGCCAACCCCTTTGTGGGGGGTACCATCCCTGGCCTGGGGACCCTGGGTTTTACACGAAAGCGGGTTGAAACGAGTCATGAAATCAAGCCAAGGCCTCTGCATCAGCTCCTGTCACAGGTTCCTGCCTATCTGAGCTCCTTCCATCACTGCTTTTGATGATGACTTGTTATATAGAACTGTAAATGAAATAAACCCTTTCCTCCCTAAGTTGTTTTTGATTATGGAATTTCATCACAGCATGGTAACCCTAAGTAAGACATGTTAAAATATATTTTTAAATTTTATTGGCTATTTGTTCTTCATTGTTTTGAGAACTGACTGTTCATTTCATTAGCCCATTTCTAGATTGGCATTAATGTTCTGAGTTCTTTGAGTATTATAGATGTCAGTCCTTAATGAAGGTAACAAAGAATGTTGTTCCATTTGTTAGTCTGATACTTCATTCAGTAAATATTTCTTCTGCTGTATAGACATTTTATGGTTTCATGAATTCCTGTTTGTCAGTTTCTTGCTTCAACTTTCTGAGCCAACAGAGCATATTCAAAGAATCCTGCCAATGCTTATTTCTTCAATATGTTCCCCTACTATGTGTAGCTTCAGGGACACAAAATGTTATGACCAACGTGATGGTTAGGTTAGTGTCAATTGTCAAGTTGACAGATTCTAGAATCAAATGGAAGACTGGCATCTAGGCATTCCTGAAGGCATTGTCTTGATTATAGTACTTAAGTTGGATGTATCCGCCCACAGAGGGTAGCACTGTTCTGCTGGGCTGGCATCCTGACTGTAAATGCAGAGAGAGCTAAGCAGCGATGTTCGTTCACTGCTCTCTTTTTGGATTCTGGATGCCATGCATCCAGTTGCTCCACGACCCCCCTGCCTTGACTTCCTCACCAAAATGTATCCCTGAGCTGTGCAACAGAATAAACTATCTCTCCCTATTTTTGTCAGCATAATCTGTCACATCAACAAGAAAACAAGACATCCCCATATGAAAACATTTGGCATTCCATATAAAGTTGATCACAAATTTACCATGTAGCCTAGAGAATTCTATACTTAAGTAATTAACTAAACTTGTACATGGTTTGCTAACGATAGTAGAGAACTGGTAAAAATAAATCCAAACACTCACCAAATGTGACTAGATAAAGACATTGTGCCAATAGAATTGAAATACTTCTCAGAACATTATAATGCATAAATTATATTTCACATGCTGACAATTTTTTAAGTTTGAGAATATAGAAATATTAACTATTCTGATTTGATCATTATACATTGGGTATATCATCAAATAACCACAATATATTCAGAAGACTGTATATCTGAAATAATAAGTTATTTTTAAAAGACAGACAAAATGGCTTTAAGTATCACTTAGTTCTAAAAATTATAGAACGAGCATCATTAAAATTCAAAAGCATTTCCTGAGAAAAATAAGCTAGACACAAGAAAGTCCCTATTTTATAATTAAACACACAGGATGTCCTAAAAATAACTCGTCTAGCCTATATTGACAGAGAAAAGGAAAGAAAAAAAGAAAAATAGCTGCCTGGGGCCAGGAAAGGGGTAGAGACCTGACAATAAAGGTCAATAAGAAAACACCAGGACATGGAAATTTCTATTTTATTCTATTGATGGCTATATGAATATATAAGAAAAGGATACATTTTATTATATATAAAATATATCTCAATAGACATATTTTTAAAGGAAGGAAATATTTAACTTAGAAAATACTTTATCATATATAGCTTGTTTAAAAATAGACTTTACTAGCTGAAGCAAGAAATTTACAGTCTTAAAAATAAAAACAATAAGGAGGAATGCATAATGAATAGTCTAAAAGCATGGGGTCTGTAACCAAATGACCAAATCTGAAAGACAGCTTTTCAATTGACTGCATGCAAATAACACTAAAACGATATCTAAAACACTAAGTATAATAGAATTTTAAAATAAAAATTTTAGCATTCTGAAAATAATAAAAGGGGGGCTCTTACACTAGTATATATGTGAATGTTTTAAATTCTACCTGCCTTTATATTTAGTACTAGATGACATTGGCCATGGATTTAAAGGTTTCTGTTCAAAATACCCTTCACTGTCTATATGCTAAATCATTTAGCAGCTCAGTAACTTTAACTATGTATTAAGTATTGGTCTGTATTCCCTATATGTCAGATATATATTAAGTATTCAATAACACTGATGTATTTGAATTCCTGAGTGACTATAATTGCTTTCATTCTAAAATTTCTACCTGTCACAATGCAATTGCTGTTTCACTTAAGTAAACAATTTTTTTTAAATATCCTTTTTACTCTCAAAGTTATGACCCAAGTGTCAGGTCTTGCTCTACAGCACACGCACAGTCCCTGCATTAGTGGGGTTTGCTGTGGTATTAACGTTGGTGTATAATATGTGGCAATCATGAGATGACCACTGTGTGAGGTTGACCTAAGGCTAAGATCACAGACACAAGCGAAGGCCCAGTGGCTGTAGGATATAAGGCATGGCTGTTTCTAGTCAGCAGTTACTTCTGTGTTCCACATGTGGATATTTATGGACTACTCCTAGTAGTCAAAATCTAACACCCAGACTTATCCCAATCAATGGTTGCTTCAAGGCCAAAGCAATGGGCTTTCCTGCTACAGGTGTTCCTTCACTGAATTTGTTTCAGATGCTTACAGAACAGTCATATTGCAGGTCTTGGAAATAGGCATCTGTGGAACAACAGCAGCTCCACCTCTCAGATTAATGCCTTACTCCTGGTATTGGAGTAGTCTTGGGTTTGAAGTGTGGGCAAATGAATTTAGTCAGAGAGCTGGTGTCTGGAGCATGTAAATGAGAGGAGAAGCTACAGCTCTAGGCTTCCGTATCGGTGCAGGGCTTGGATGATGGCAGGCCCTCTCTGTGGACTGTACTTAGAGATGGCTGAGACCTGCTACTGCACTCGTCATCGCAAGCTTCTGGGTATTATCTGAGGAACATTAGGGGAACCTCTTCTATGAAAGCTTCAGGGCATGTGTGTGCAAAGGCTGCTTGCTGAGATCCTCTGTAGAACGGTTCAGTGTGATCTTCTATGGCATCCACCAGGTGGCTGGCACTGTGTTCATAGCCATCTGTAAATGTTTCCTATGAACAATCATCCCAGATGGACTGTTCAATATTCTCCATTATTGTTCCATTGTGTTTCAATGGGTTCTCATTTGGATACCTGAGCCTTCCTAGAGACAGACCACTGGCATCTATTTTTTTAGGATAATAGAGACTAGTATTTTGTCCTCTAAAATCTTCTGGTATTTTTTTTCTCTTTCTATCTTTTGGTGTGTTTGTGTCTGTCTGTCTGTCTCTCTTCTCTGTCTATCTGACTGTCTGTCTGCTCCTTTGGGTAATCTATCTTTAAGTACACTTGCATTTTCTTCTTGATGGAGTTGCTCCTTGAATGTGTCATGTGAATTTAAATACATTTCCTGCCCTCTTCTGCATTCTTTACTATATTTTCTTTTCTTAAAAAAATACAAAAACAAAAACTTTTAGAGGTAGGTGTGTGTGTGTGTGTGTGTGTGTGTGTGTGTGTGTGGGTTTATACCATGATATATATGAGGAGGTCAGAGGAGATCTTGAAGGAGTCAGTCCCCTTTGTACTATGTGAGTTCTAAGAAGATTAAATTTAAGTCATCAAGATTGGCAGCAAGTCCCCATCTTGTTTTTTTTTTTCAACTTGATACAAACTAGGGTCACCTGGAGAGAGGGAGCCTCAGTTGGGACATTGCCTCCATCAGACTGATCTGTAAGAATGCCAATCAGGGCATTTTATTGATTGCTGATGGTAATGGAGGGCCTAACCCATTGTGAGTGCTTTATTCCTGCCCTTGTGAGTCTTGGCTGAATAAGAAAGACAGTAGAGCAAGCCATGGAGAAGCCAGAAAGAAAACAACATTCCTCCAGGCTCACTGCTTTATAGTTCCTTCCTCCATGTTCCTGCCTTAAACCCCTTCTCTGGCTTCTCTTAATGAGGGACAATAATCCATTAGCTTAAATAAATCCCTTACTCCCAAAGTTGCTTTTGGTCAATGTTTTGCCACAGGAACAGAAAAAAAATCTAGAACAGAAGGACACTTGAAGTATATCAAGATTAATAGGTCAGTAACTTTTAGTTATCTGATTTATTTAGAATTTTATTTTAGAAACACATTTTTTTTCAGTTACTGGGGTTTTTTTTGTCTTTTTTTAATTCGATATATTTTTTATTTACATTTCAAATGATTTCCCCTTTTCTAGCCCCCCACTCCCCGAAAGTCCCATAAGACCCCTTCTCTCCCCCTGTCACATCTTATAATCTTGGGTGCCAGGCAAGATGCAGTAGATTTAGTAAACGTCAATAACTTGTGAATGATTACTGCCATTCATCTGAATGCCTTGGATCTCTGTGAATTTTTGTTTACTTAAAGGAAATCACACTTCAATAAATCCCTTGATCAAAAATATTTTTGGAATACAAAAATTTAGCATTCAGCAGTTATTTGTTTAAATAAATTGCACATATAACATATATTAGAACAGCATGTATGTGCCTTATCCTAACATTTCCTTATAATCCTTTAGCATAATTTCGACAATGTGATGAGGGTACTATATTTAAATACTTCAAAATGAAAAATAATTGAGGTAGGATAATTTGTTCTTATTTAAGTCCATATGTAACCAAAATTAAATCACTGTCCTGCACTAAGTAAGGAGAAACAAAGAGACCCATCTCTGTCTAATGATCTGCTGAAGAAAATAGAGGTTTTCAATCTTTTGTTCCTAATGCCTCATCAGGTAGTCTTTGAAAGATAAATCTGAACTGCAGTAAACAAACTACAGAACTTCCTGTCATCTTTGAATAGACTCTTAACAGAGAAATAAGATGTGCAGCTCTATCCTTTCTCAAGAATAACAGACAGTAGATATATGTCTGTGTTTGTGGATTTTAGTTGCTATTTTCAAAACAAAAACTTCTGTAAAAATATTGAATATCAAGATCTTAAAATAACTCTGCCTTCATATCTATAAACAACATGAAAGCCTCTGTTTTCTTGATGCCCCATGCATAAGATGAGTACTTAAATAGGTAAACTAGTAATTTTAGTAATTTTGGTAGCTAGTAAATAGAAGCAAAGTATATTAAGTCACAAGGAAGGTGAATGAAATCTCAGACATTGGCTTTCTTTACACTCTTAACTGGAGTTTGTATTGCATTATTAAAACACACAATCAGGACATTTTGTCTACTCTGTCACTGTGTATGGTAGTTGTTTAAATGTCAAAGCCTGGAAACCAGAGACCTGGACTTATTCTCAGTCTACTCTTTAGTCTGAGTGACTGTCAGAAATCCCCTTAACCATTCACTTGTTGGAACATCCAAGAACAGAATATTTTTGAGATAATAAGGGACAGACTAGGATGTCTTCCTCCTTTCTTCCTTCTTCCTCCTTCCTTCCATAAAGATGTTGCTTCAGTATCAATTCTGGTAAAACTTTAAGAAACTAGTGCAGGATTCCTGTCTTGTGGATAACTGAACTTCTTGAAGCCATACTTCAACTATAATCTCCCTTTAGTTCTATATAGCTCTATTGGGAGCACCAAGAGAGCCCCCCATCCCCTATAGCATTCGGTCTTACCTGGATCAAAGTACTAACAGGCTATATTCGGGACTACAAAGGGCAAGGGGAGTTTGGTCAGCATGTAAGTCCCGAGTCATTTGTCCTGGTTCAGTGTGGGATGAATGAGCAAACTCAAAATTCTCAGCTTTTCTTGGGAAAGGAAAGAAGTCATGATGTTTTGGATTCTGTCTTTCCTGGGTTGGAAAGCTGATAGTACCTGAAATGTTGTAGATGCTTGAGGAGGCAAAAGATCTGAGCAGCATGTTGTTCTAGAGAACATATTGATGATAGATGGAGGTGGATTTTAAAAGAAGTAGAATATATAAGAAAGGAAATGGGCCAGTATATGGTTTGGTGAAGAAAGACACCATTTTAAGTTCTGATACCTATGTTTGACTCAGGTTTTTGCTTGAAATATTAATAAATTTTAGAGTATTAACTCTGAAACTGAAAAAAATTAATGATGCAAATTAATGACCCCCATCCTCCATGGTTAGTGCAGGTCTTGCATGCTCGGCTTCTAAACTCTTATAATTGCACTATCCTCCATGGCCCAGGCCTAACCTCAATCATGTCTATGTGCACTGAACTAGCCAGTAGAAGTTCTAGGAACTTCTCCCACCTATAGGGCAGAGTGGTGGGTACAAACATCCTTGTACTACCCACAGATCACCAGAGACCAGAAATGTTAAGCATATAACATTATCTTCTCCAAAAAAAAAAGATGGAGAAAAACTGGAGAAAAAGACTGGAATTGAGATGTTTAATAGCTGATGATGAGCATTTTGCAAAGGACCAGGATATATCAATCTCCCCAACCCAGGACTCAAGCTGATTAAATAACCCTCGTATTTTATATATAGCCAGAGACTCCCAAAGCTCCCACACAGAACTGGAGGTGGCTAAGCTATCTGTTTGACTGAGACCACTTTCCATAGACACTTAAGATAATATGGGGAGCCTATCTCTGTAGACTCGGTCTTCTTAGAAGAAATCGCATGTACTTTGAGTTAAGTTTTGATGTCCTTGTGCCTGCTTGTGCACCAGGGATTGTATTCCACCAGAAATTTTTTTTTCAGAATTGGACTGTTTTTAAATATGCTGACAATAAACTGCCTGGCATCAGACTCCAAAAGTTTGATCCAACTTGGCTGACAAAGCCAGTCTAAATCAAAATTTCCCTCTTGTCTCTTCATGGATCATTTCTCTGCATGCTGTGGCACTTGAAGGGACCCCTACAGGGTAGAACCTTTTGTACCAGCCTAGGCAGAAACAGCCCATTCTCCTATTCCCATGCTTTTATCCTTGACATAGGGTTGGAATTGCCCCGGTTTCTCCAAATAATAATCAACACTGAGTATCTGAAGAATTAACTTACCAAATCCTTATACCTGATCTAAAAACAAAGTTTGAGCAACAACAGAAACAAAGCAAAACGTTGACTCAAGAGAGTCAGCCTAGAATCTTGCATCAGACACCCCAATCCAGCAGAAGTTCACATGTTTAGGTCCCATTGCTAAAACAAAATAAAATGAAATACCAAGTTAGTATGTCCCTGTTAATCCCACCAGTTCCATAGAAATGTTCTCCAATGACTATTACCTAGATGAACCCCATGACACAGAATTTAAAAGAACAATCACAAATTTCAGCACAAATTTCAAGAAATATAAAGAAGTCATGAATAAATACCTCAATGAATTTAAAGAAACTAGGAAAGGCCACCCAGTGACCAGGCCAACTTGGGACCCATCCCATGGACAAGTACCAAACCCTGACACTATTACTGATGCCATGTTGTGCTTACAGACAGGAGCCTACCATGGCTGTCCTCTGAGGCTCTACCAGCAGCTGACTGAGGCAGATGCAGATACTCACAACTAACCACTGAACTGAGGTCTGGGATGCCTACAGAAGAGTTAGGGGAAGGACTGAAGGAACTGAAGGGGATTGCAAGCTCTTTGAAAGAACAACAATATCAACTAACTGGACCCCTCAATGCTCCCAGGGACTAAGCCACCAACCAAAGGGCATACAAGGGCTGTTCCATGTCCCACATCTTCTGCAAGCACATATGTAGCAGAGGGCTGCCTTGTCTGGCTGCACTGGGAGACGATGTGCCTAATGATGTAGAGACTTGATGCTCCTGGAAAGGGAGAAGCTAGGGGTGTGAGGTGAAGGTGGGTGAGTCAGTGAGGGGTGTTGATGTGAAAATGGTTGGGAAAGAACCCTCTCAAGGGCAAAGAGGATAGGGGTGTGAAGGACTCTGGGAGGGGGAGCAGGAAGGGAGCACCATTTTGAATGTAGGTAATAAAATAATTTAATAAAAAGAGAATAGGAATAAAATCCTGAGTAAAGTCCAAGAAAATACACATGTGCAGCTGAATGAAATGACAGAAAATTTATTGTCTGAAAACTGATGTCAGTGAAGAGTTAGATACTGAAGAAATCCCAAGTGGAAATAAAGATGGAATTGAAAACCACAATAATCCAGTTAGATCCTAAAGGGAAAACCTTACCAGTGGAGTGCATTGACCAAATAACAGGCAGAAAAGCAGAGAATTGAGACCATGTAAGCAGAGTATATGGGAGTAAAAATCTGAAAATACATCAGGTTAACAACTGCCTTTTCAACTGAAACTTTAACCCCAGAAGAGTCTGAAGAAATGTACTAAATGTACTAATGTAAATTCTAAGAGGCTTTGAATGTCAACCTAGACTAGTTAATCCACCAAAAAAAAATCAGCCACAGTTGAAACAAAAAGAAAAACTGTGATACAATCATGGATAAAGAATGCATATACACCAAGACAGCTACACAAGGAACACTGGAAACAATACCCCAGACTGGAGAAAGGAATGAACACAGCCAACAGTATATAGAAAATAAAAAAAGCAAATGAATATATAATTACCAAAAGACAATATATGACTAATTACACGAACAGAAAAACAAAAACCAAATGACAGCAACCAACATATACACTTTAATAATCTCCTTAGATACTAATAACCTTCATTCCCTAACTGAAGAATACAGTTTAGCTAAGTAGATTTTGAAAATATACATCTTTTTGATGCCTTAAGAAACTGACAACTTCAATGGTAGAAACCACATTATAATAAAAGAACAATATTCTAAGAAAATAGACTGAGAGAAATACAGATGTCATTATCCTCATATTGGACAAAAGCCTCCTTCACACTAAAATTAGTCTAAAGAGATAAAGAAGAATCGGGATCATTCATTTTAACCAAGAGGATCATTTCCTGAGCAGACATAGTAATTCTAAACATATATGCACCAAATTCTTATGCACTCTATTTCATAAGTAGTGTGCTATTGGGGTTTATGACACAATTAACCTTAACTAAGTAATAGTAAGAGTTTCCAATACCCTTTTAGCAACAGACACCTTGTTAGCACAAAAAATAAATCTAGAAACATAGGAATTAAATGGCATCATGCATCATGGGAACCTAACAGGTATCTACAGATATTCCACCCAAATATTAAAGAATATTCATTCTACTCGGTAGCCTATGGAACTTTCTCTGAAACAGAATACATAATAGGGCACAAAATAAATTTCGACAAATACTTAAAACAAACAAAAAATGAAGTAGCCCCTACATCTTCTCTAATTTCATTGCTAAGTTTTGAAGTTACCAGATCTTTAATAACTACATGAACTTATGGAGATTAAACAAGTACATTACTGAACTGATGAATAGGTCAAAGAACAAATCAAGAAAATAAAAATATTTCCTGGTTTAAAATAAACATGAAAACAAAATACAGCACAAGTTTTCTGGGAAATATAAAAGGGCTCTTGATTAGAAATGTATAACTTTAAATCCCATATATTTAAAATAACTGAAGAAACACAAAAACAGCTTGTGTAATTAAATAATTCAGAAAAATAAGAACAACCAAACCAAAACCAACAGATATATAGAAATAAAAGAAAAATAAGATAAAAATTAATAAAAATGAAATTTAAAAAATACATAGAATCAATGAATCTGAGATATAGTTTTTAGAAAAGTAATATAAGATTACCAGATTATTACCACAATTAACAACAACAAAAATTGGAGGAAGAGAGATAGTAGACAAAAAGGAGAAGGGGAAGGACCACGAGAATATGGATGAGGAAAAGAAATGTGAGAGACTTAATAGAATCAGATAAGCATATTTTAAAATGTGAAAGACATTAAGATAGACACAAAAGGAATGGGTGGATTTCCAGATTCACTCAAACCACTAAACTTAAACCAAGAGTTCAGCAATATAAACAAACCCATGACAAACAAAGTGATGAACCAGTAATAAAAAGGATTCCAACTTAAAAAAGAACAGGTCAAGTTCATTAATAATAAAATTCTATGAGAGAACTATAACAAATACTCCTTGAAGTGTTCAAATATGAAAGACAAGAAACATACCAAAGCTACTGCTGCTACTCTACGAATACTAAAATCAGGTAAATACTCATACAAACACCAAATTAAAATTATAGACGAATATACATGATGAATATACCTGCAAAAACTCTTAATAAAATAACTTTAAACCAAGTCCAGCCATGTAACAAAAAGATTACATACAACAAGATGGCTTTATCTCAGAGAAGGAGTTGATAGGTCAATATACATAGGTCAATAAATGTAATAAATTCCATAAATTGACTTAAAAACAAAAATTGCATGTTCATGTCACCAGACACAGAAAAGAAGAAAATGACATCACAAAATTTGCAGGTAAATGGAACTAGAATAAGTCATTCTGAATGAGGTAAACCCAAATCCAGAGAGAAATACAGTATATATTCATTATATGTGGATGTAAGTCATTAAATAAATGATGATCAACCTATAATTCATAGACCTAGAGAGGTTAGGTACAGAGGAACTGAGTAGTTGGAGAACTCATGGGTCTTCCTGGGACAGTAGGATAGTTTTTATGGGTGTACTTAGGGTTGGTGGAGACACAAACCGAAGAAACAGATGCAAAGGAAAGAAGACAGAGCTGATGGAGGAAATGCAAAAAGAGAAACCTGGAAATGGGGTGGGGCATTTGAGGGATGGTATGGAAACCTAGAAAAGTGGAAACTCCATATATATATATGATCTAAATAAAGTCTCATAAGAGTGGAGAGATAGAGTCCTAACTGGGATCTCTTGTCACCCAAAAAGGGCTTCCAGTGAAAGGACTGGTTTGAATTCAATTGAGTTGTTAGGCAAAGGTACTGTAGAAATTCTGTTGCTAAGAAAAAATACTGCTCTCTGTCAGCAGAGCCCCATTGACAAGGACAATAGCCACACAATTCACTGAACATCAGGTCATGCTGGTACCTTTACCCCTACATTCTAGTGTCTGGTGTGCAAAGGTACTCTGCAGGTTACTAAAAGAAAAACATAAACACTAGCCTATCCATAAAACTTTGGCCAACAATCTGTCCTGCGTGAAAGATATCTTAGGGCAATGGTGACACAGAACTTGTTGGGGTTGCCAACCAATATCTGATTTGACTGAAGATACATTCCACAAAGCAGAATGCATACCTAATACCCCATGAGTGACTAAGCATCAGAGACTAGATCACCAAGAAACCTAGAGTAAAAGCAAACACTACTAGTCTTTTAAAAAAAAGATCAGATGCAGAGACCTAGAGCCAACCATGATGTGGAAAAACAGTTCATAGGACACTCAGCTCTAATTTGAATGTCTCCACAAAACCTCTTACCTCAAAGCTCAGGGAATTTCTCAGAAGTAGATATAGAAAGAGTATAAGAGCCAGAAGAGGTGGAGGACACCAGGAGAACAGGGTGCTCTGAATCAACTGAGCAATGCTCATATGAACTCACAGAGACTATAGAAGAAATAACAAGGCCTGCATGCATCTATACTAGGTTCCTCTGTGTCTATATTGTAGCTTTCAGCATAGTATTTTTATAGAACTTCAGTGTGTGCAATCAAGTGGGTCTCTGACTCCTGTGCCTGCTCTTGGGACTATTCTTCTGTTCTCATCACATTCAACATTGATAAGATGGTTTTGGTCTTTATTATATTTTTTTTGTTAAAAAAGACAATAAACATTTAAAACTAGTTTGGGTCAATATTTTACATCTAGGAAAATTGTACTGTTATAAATCTATATATCTTATTGCAATAAATTTAGTCTAATATTCCCCCACCAAAGGTATCCACACACTTTTGTGATAAAAGTCGTGAAGAATAATGAACTGTAGGAAGTATATCTAAATATAATCAAAGCTTTATGTGGCAAGCCTTTAGACAACATCATAAATGAAAGAAAATTCAAAGCAATCTCCCTAAAACCAGGATGTAATAGTGTTGGCTACTGTCCCACTCCTTCTCAATTCAGTGCTTGAAGCTATAGCTGAAGATGGAAATAAAGAAATACAAATAGAAAAATTAGAAAGATTATCCTATTTTCAGATGATATGTTATTATATACAAAAGATCTCAAAACTGTCGTGAGAAAACTTCTGAAAGTTATGAATGTTTTCAGCTAACTGATGATATCCAAATCAAATTACAAAAATTGTTAGCTTTCCTATGTACCAATAACAAGCATGCTGAGAAAGAGACAATGGAAAGACCCCTAATCACAATAGTCTGAGAAAATCAAAACAAACAAAACATCTAGAAATAAACTTACCAAAAGATAAATAAAATAAAATACCTACAAAATGAAAACTTTAAATCCTGGGGTGAGGAGAGATTGAGAATCTAAAAGTTCTAAAAGATAGAAAGACCTTCTGTGCTTGTAAACTGGTAGAATTAATAACATGTAAATTACCATTATGCCAAAAACAATATATGGAATTGGTTCAATACCAATAAAAATCCCAATAAAATTTTTCACAGAGATGAAACAAACATTAAAAATTAATATAAAAGCACAAAAGTTTCCAGATATAGCCAGAAATATTATTTTAATCCTAAAAAAACCATATAGAAGCAAAGGACGGCACCAAATAGCTATCTTTAGCAAAAAGAACAATACCACATGGATTACCAATAATAGAATTCAAAACATAATAAATTACCATAATAATAAAGCATGATGCTACTAGCATAAACATGTAGAACAAGTAAACAAAGATCCAAATGTAAGTACACATAACAGCCATCTCATATTTGACAGGTGTCAAAAGTATATCCAGGAGTAAAGGTAGAAAATTCAACAAATTTGTTGGGAAAACTAGATGTCCACATACAGAAGAATCAAATTAGACCCTGCAGCAAAATCAACTCCAAGTGGATCAAAGATAACAATGTAAAATGTGAAGTGCTAGAATATCTTGAATAAAACTTGGACAATACCCTAAAAGATGAAGGTTCTGAAAATGAATTTCTAAATAGGACTTCATTCATTCACAAACTAAGACCAACAATAGGCAAACTGAACCTCATAAATAAAATCAATCCAGTTATTAGGAAGCCTACAGAGTGAGAAAATATATTTTTCAGATATACATTTGCTAGAGGACATACATAAAATATCCAAAATAAAAATATAGCCAAGAAAATAAATGACACAATTAAAATTGAACTGTGTGGCTAATCAGATGGTTCTAAAAGGAAGAAATAAAATGACCAAGAAATATTTTAAAGTGTTCATCATCCTTAACATTTTAATTAGAAAAACAAGAGGCAAATTAAAACTACTCTGAGATGTTCTCTTATCCCAATCAGAATGGGAAAGAACTGAAGATCCTTTCCCAATCTGTTGGTTGACGTTTTGTCCTTTTGACAGTGTCCTTTGCCTTACAGAAACTTTGTAGTTTTATGAGGTCCCATTTGTCAATTCTTGATCTTAGAGCATAAGCTATTGGTGTTCTATTCAGGAACTTTCCCCCTGTGCCCATGTCCTCTATCTAATATATACAAAGAACTCAAGAAGGTAGAACCCAGAGAACCAAATAACCCCATTAAAAAGTGGGGTACAGAGCTAAACAAAGAATTTTCACATGAAGAACTTCAGAGGGCTGAGAAGCACCTTAAGAAATGTTCAACATCATTAATCATTAGGGAAATGCAAATCAAAACAATTTCACCTCACACTAGTCAGAATGGCTAGGGTCAAAAACTCAGGAGACAGCAGGTGTTGGCGAGGATGTGGAAAAAGGGGAACACTCCACCCACTGCAAGGGTGGGATTGCAAGATGGTGAAACCACTTTGGAAATCAGTCTGGCGGTTCCTCAGAAAACTGGGCATGACACTTCCTGAGGACCCTGCTATACCACTCCTGGGTATATACCCAGAAGATTCTTCAGCATGCAATAAGGACACATGCTCCACTATGTTCATAGCAGCCCTATTTGTAGTAGCTAGAAGCTGCAAAGAACCCAGGTGTCCCTCAACAGAGGAATGGATACAAAAAAATGTGGTATATTTACACAATGGAGTACTATTCAGCCATTAGAAACAATGAATTCATGAAATTCTTAGACAAATGGATGGAGCTGGAGAACATCATACTAAGTGAGGTAACACAGTCTCAAAAGATCAATCATGGTATGCACTCACTGATAAATGGATATTAGCCTAGAAACTTTGAATACCCAAGACATAATCCACATATTAAATGAGGTCCAAAAAGAATGGAGGAGTGGCCCCTGGTTCTGGAAAAACTCAGTGCAACAGTATAGGGGAATACCAGAACAGGGAAGTGGGAAGGGGTAGATGGAGGAACAGGGGAAGGGAAGAGGGCTTATGGGACTTGCAGGGAGTGGGGACCCCGAAAAGGGGAAATCATTTGAAATGTAAATAAAAAATATATCAATAAAGAAAAAAATTAAAAAAAAAAGAATGGGAAAGAACTAATAACAATTAAATAAACCTAACAACAAATATTGATAAGACTATGAGGAAAGGGAGATCCTCATTCCCTGTTATGTGATTTCACAGTACTTCAAGCTCTCTGGAAATCAATGTGAAGAATCCTCAAAATGCCAAAATACTTCTACCATATCACCAAGTTATACCAGTCTTTAACATATACCCAAAGACTCTATATTCTACCCCAGTTCTACCAGCTCAACCATGTTCATTACTATCTTATTTGTAACATCAATGACATGTAATCAACCTGAATGCTAGCTAAAGAAGATCAGATATCCATTTTTGTTTCCCCCTGGGGCAGTAATACTCAGATGTAGATGATATTATACTACCTAGAGGACAACTGACAAATTTCTGAATAACAATTTTTTGGTAATTGCAAATCAGGGACAAATTGAGACAAAATGCTACTGCCCACCAGTGGATAAAAAGCAATGATGCTGTTCATATTCTACAATAGGCAGAACTCTGATATCCAGACACCCAACAATGAGGAAGCAGTGACATGGTTGAAAACACTCTGCTCCAAGTTCATGAGTAGTGACCAGCAGATCGAAGAACACTATATTATTGAAGGCTGTTAATAAGCACTGCTGCTCTAAGTTAATAAATTGAACTCACATACTAAAAAAATTAGAATTTATTGAGTCATAGTCTGATCATAATTTTAATTGGTCTGAAAATGAGCAATCAAAAACTAGAAATGATTAATGCCTTTAAAAATAAAATCCCTTGATTAAAACAAACTGAAAACTAAATTTCAAATTACATACAGATCATTGAAATTATGAGAAACAAAGTTTATATGCCTACCAGAGTTAAGATAGCTAAAGTTTATATGTAGATGTAAGTGTATGACTTCAAAAGTTAATTAATAATTAAAATTGGAAGTGAGACAGTGGACGTTTCAGTCAATGGAAAGCTATCAAGAAAGAAAACATATAATACTGTTTCAAAACTGAATGAATAAAAATAGAAACTGATATTTAGGATGAAATATCATCCTAAGTGAGGCAACCCAATCACAAAAGAATACACATGGAATGCAATCTCTGATAAGTGGATATTAATTAGCCCTGAAGCTCTGAATACCCAAGGCACAATTAGCATATCAAATGATTCCCATGAAGAAGTAAGGAGAGAGTCCTGATCCTGGAAAGGCTTGATCTAACATTGGAGGGGAATATAAGGACTGAGAAAAAGGAGAGAAGTGATTGGAGAATGAGTGGAGAGAAGAAGGTTTATGAGACATATGGGGAGGGAGGAACTGGGAAAGGGGAAATCATTTGGAATAAACAAATAATATAGAAAATAAAAATATATAAGTAAATAAAAAAAGAAAATTAAAAAAAGAAACTGAGCTTAATGGAATGTAAACTGGAAGAATAAAAATAGTTAAACCATGAAAATAATCATTCTTTAAAGAAAATAATTAATAATACTATCAGCTAGAAGATGAATGTCCCTCTAAATCCTATATTGGAGTATAACACCCGAAGACAAGACGCTAGTGCTGAGATGTTCTACCAGAAGTAATCAGGCTGTGAAGGCTCCACTCTTATGATGGGGACATGTACCCTCATAAAGGAGGCTAAAGTCTCTCTTAGTGAATTATGCAGTTTCAGGTATTCCACACTAATCCTGAATGAACTCTGAAAGATAATGTTTTAAAAATGTAAATTTAATGAATATTTTATGAAGGTATTAAGGATCAACTATTTTCTACATTTTCCACTAGATATAAATGACAATTTTGCAATCTTTTTACATTGGAAGATTTTTAAAACCATAAATGATGTTATCTTTTTATCCCATTAGGATCCATCTTAAAGGAACAGATATCAGACTGTGTATCCTTTATGTCTTTTAAATTTGACATGGGGGGTGTCTATCCTTGTTTTTCAGAAGTCCTAGTCTTGCCTGTCCTCTGTTGAAAAATGAACTGTTGTCTCTAGAGCAGTGTGTGTGTTTGTACGACAATTTCAATATAATACAGATGGGGTAAATGCCAAAACTGGAATGGGCATATATGAGCACACAAGGCCACTGTGCTGTGGCATTTCCCCAAGAGTGGGCTAAAGTCTGGGGTAGGTACACAGTAAGCTAGGGACTAAAATATACGAACATATTTCTGCATCACAACTCCAAGTGGATCAAGGACCTCCACATAAAACCAGACACACTAAAACTAATAGAAAAGAAACTGGGGAAGACCCTTGAGGACATAGGCACAGGGGAAAAGTTACTGAACAGAACACCAATAGCTTATGCTCTAAGATCAAGAATTGACAAATGGGATCTCATAAAATTACAAAGTTTCTGTAAGGCAAAGGACATTGTCAAAAGGACAAAACGGCAACCAACAAATTGGGAAAAGATCTTCAACAACCCTACATCTGATAGAAGGCTAATATCCAATATATACAAAGAACTCAAGAAGTTAGCCTTCAGGGAACCAAATAATCCTATTAAAAAATTGGGTATAGACCTAAACAAAGAATTTTTGCCTGAAGAAATTAAGCACCTTAAGAAATCCTCAACATCATTAGCCATTAGGGAAATGCAAATCAAAACAACCCTGAGAGTTCACCTCACACCAGTCAGAATGGCTAAGGTTAAAAACTCAGGAGACAGCAGGTGTTGGTGAGGATGTGGAGAAAGAGGAACACTCCTTCACTGCTGGTAGGGTTGTAAGATGGTACAACCACTCTGGAAATCAGTCTGGCAGTTCCTAAGAAAACTGGACATGACACTTCCGGAGGACCCTGCTATACCTCTCCTGGGCATATACCCAGAGGATTCCCCAGCATGCAATAAGGACACATGCTCCACTATGTTCATAGCAGCTTTATTTATAATAGCCAGAAGCTGGAAAGAACCCAGATGCCCCTCAAAGGAGGACTGGATACAGAAAATGTGGTATATATACACAATGGAGTACTATTCAGCAATTAAAAACAATGAATTCATGAATTTTTTAGGCAAATGGATGGAACTGGAAAATATCCTAAGTGAGGTAACGCAATCACAAAAGAATACACATGGAATGCAATCATTGATAAGTGGATATTAATTAGCCCTGAAGCTCTGAATCCTGAAGATAGAATTAGCATATCAAATGATTCCCATGAAGAAGGAAGAAGAGGGCCCTAATCCTATAAAGGCTTGATCCAGCATTGTAGGGGAGTACCAGGAAAGAGAAAAGGGAGGGGGAAAGATAGGAAAATGGATGGAGAGTAGAGGACTTATGGGACATATGGGGGGGTGGGGACTGGGAAAGGGGAAAGCTTTTAGAATGTAAACAAAGAATATAATCCACACTTCAAATGAGGTACAAGAAGAACGGAGGAGTGGCCCCTAGTTCTGGAAAGACCCAGTGTAGCAGTATAAGACAAAACCAGAACAGGGAAGTGGGAAGGGATGGGTGGGAGAACAGAGGGAGGGAAGGGGGTTTATGTGACTTTCGGGGAGTGGGGAACCAGAAAAGGGGAAATCATTTGAAATGTAAATAAAAAATATATCGAATAAAATTAAAAAAAAAGAAAATGAATAAAAAAATAAAAAAAAGATATTCACCTAGGAAAGTAGAAACTGATTAATAACTTCTTAGTTTGATTAAATGAAATATTTGAGCACAAAATAAATTGTACTCACTTTCTACTCTTGTACTATTTGTACTGTAGTATTACACATATGGTACCAGTTCAAAAATGTTTTTTGTAGCACTGTTTTAATGAATAGCTTGTTTTTAAAATTAAACTAAAGATGGCTAACTAAAAAAAATGATGGTATAAACGATTGAGTGTCATTAGAAACAATCTAAGCTTGCACAATAATGAGAGAAAGTGCTGGTTAATTGATAACAATTCTGGTCAGACAATGACTTCAATGATATATGAATGAAAATAGAAACAAGCGGGGCTAGAGAGATGGCTCAGTGGTTAAGAACACCGACTGCTCCTCCAGAGGTTCTAAGTTCAAATCCCAGCATCCACACGGTGGCTCACAACCATCTGTAATGAAATTGGACATCCTCTTCAGGTGTGTCTGAAGACAGCTACAGTGTGCTTACATATAATAAATAAATACATCTTTAAAAAAATAGAAGCAAGCTATTAACAGATGTACTTTTAAGCAAAGTACATAATGTGCAAGGCTTCCTAACAAACTGATGTGAACTTTCTCGTATATGTGATGTGGCGTCAGGCAAGTCTTCAGTTTTTGTTTCTAGGACCACCATATTTCTTGAAACATTATAATCATATCTATTTCTATCTCTCAACCATCTAGCTATATTTTTCTACCATATATATATGGTAGAAAAATATATTTCTAGTATATATAATATACTATATATGTACATAATATTCAGGTGCTCTTAACCATTGAGTCATCTCTTCAGATCTCCTTTTACACTTTTTAAAATATAAATTTTTAAAATCTAGAGCAATATTTTCACATGCACCCAATTTAATAATTTTTGACAAAAAGTGGTCAGCTTTACAAACCCTTTTGGTGAGGAAGACAGAACAAATATACACCGGCATGATGGCTGCAGTCGTTCAACATGAATGCTGAGTCTGGACCAAGGAACTGAGAATTGTTTTTGTTTCCAGGACCACCATATTTCTTGAAACATTATAATCATATCTATTTCTATCTCTCAACCATCTAGCTATATTTTTCTACCATATATATATGGTAGAAAAATATATTTCTAGTATATATAATATACTATATATGTACATAATATTCAGGTGCTCTTAACCATTGAGTCATCTCTTCAGATCTCCTTTTACACTTTTTAAAATATAAATTTTTAAAATCTAGAGCAATATTTTCACATGCACCCAATTTAATAATTTTTGACAAAAAGTGGTCAGCTTTACAAACCCTTTTGGTGAGGAAGACAGAACAAATATACACCGGCATGATGGCTGCAGTCGTTCAACATGAATGCTGAGTCTGGACCAAGGAACTGAGAATTGTGGGTATCTTGGGTCTTAAATACAGATTTATGACTGTAAAACAATTTATTTTATTTTTCAATCCACATGGGTGTTTATTTAAAGCCATTTTATTCAAAGAGTGCAGAAAAGAAAGAATGGTCTGCTGAATTCTTGTTTTTTTTTTTCCTCTTGAAATACTGATTTTCATAGTGGAATATATATGTATATATGTATATATGCATATATATATGTCACTCTCTTATTGGGTAATTTTATTGTGTTTAAGATACTAGAGTTATCTATAGGAGGCTTAAAAATTAAGCCATCACCAAAGCAGACAATAGAATGTGACCTCTCATCCTTTATTTCATCCTAAATAAAACGGGTCTCTCCTTCCATACAAACATAGTCCCTACATTATGCTTTGGGTCTTTTTCCTGACTTCACACATCTTTTTTCACTTTTTGTATATTCCCTAACTTTTGTATTATCATGCTACCCTGTGAAATATTTCATTATTGAATCATGGTACAGAACTCACCATCTTATGCAGACTAAGAGGATCATGGTCCCCTCATCTCGCTCCAACTTTTGTTCTCCACGCCTCTATTCCATTTCTGTCTTGCTTCTGTCAGGGTTTAATTGTGTTCTCCTCACATTTGCTTCTCAACTCACTGCTCCCTCCCTCTGAAGTGCTTCTGTCCTGGTTATAAATGAATTCCGCTCAGCCATATTCAAAGACTCTCTTTACCTCAGGTAGGCTCTTTCCTGAACCTTACTGCATATGACATAGCTCATCACTCTGTTCTTATGGCACAATTTCCCTTTTTACTTTTTTATTTCTCTGACAATTCTTTTTCCTCACTCTTTGTCAGCTGATCTTCCCTCCCATGGTATGGTTTAGTTCCCTGGTGCTCAGTATTTTGGGTCTCCATTAATTTATATAATTTATAGAGACTCATCCTAACTCGTCTTATGCCAATGTTTCTTTTCTGTGGTATTTTCATCCCTGCATTTCCAGAACTGACCACTATTATTGAAGACAAGGCATCATCTGAAGTTTCATTTGAGGTCATAGGCTCTCATTCTTAAATAATGATCTCTAAACCCACTAAACTCCAACCACTAAAGGATTATCTCAGAAGAGTAATCTGACCATGCATCTTCTTTGGCTTCACTTGTTAATATACCTTACTTGTGGTAGCAATTTTTCTCCATATTCTTTGCTCCCATATAAGACTATACAAACATACAAGCATTTCCTTCATAAAGCATACTCAAAATTAAATAGATTCTAGTAGTGTTTCACATTATTTAAATCTGTACAATTAATTTTCCTTCATCATTTCTATTATTCCTCCCACTTCTCTTCAGTGTAAGTGCACATGTATGATAGGAGAACAGAGGAAAGTTTGTAGGTCAGTTGTCTCCTTCCACCATGTAAGTTTCAAGGATTGAACTCTGGTTGTCAGGTTGGGTGGAAAGTGCCTTAAACGCTGAGCAAACTTGCCAGCTGTGTTCAATTAATTTCCTAAATAGCAGCTTTGCAGTCTGCAGTGGGAGCCAAAGGGGTTTGCAACCCCACAGGAAGAACAACAATATGAACCTCCCAGTACCCCCAGAGCTCCCAGGCACTAAAGCGCCAACTAAAGAGTACACATGGAGAGACCCATGGCTCCAGCTGCACATGTAGTAGACGATGGCATTGTCTGGCATCAATAGGGAAAGAAGCCCTTGCTCCTGTGAAGGCCTGATTACCCAGTGTAGAGGAATGCCAGGGAGGGGAGGTGGGAGTCGGTGGGTGGTAGCAGGGGCATCCACATAGAAGCAGAGGGAGGAGGGATGGGAGAGCGGGGCTCCAGAGGGGAAACCGGGAAAGAATAACATTTGAAAGGTAAATACATAAAATATTCAATTAAAAATATTTCTAAACTGCCTAAAAGAATAGCTCACTTGAAAGATCTAGTAAAAAAAAAACAATAATAAAATAAAATATAAAAGCAAACATACGTAAGAAGAGTAGACAGCAATACTCAGGGCTGAAATCAATAAATTAGAAAGAAAGAGAACAATACAAAGAGTCAGCAAAATAAAGAATTAGTTCTTTGGGACAATCAACAAGATAGACAAATCTTTAGCCAAACTAACTAAAAGGCAGAGAGATAATATCCAAGTTAACAAAATCCAAACAGAAAAGTGAGTCATAACAACAGACACCCTGGAAATCCAAAAAAAATTATTATTCTTTACTTCAAAAAACCTTTGCACACCATAAAACTGAAAAATCTAGATGAAATGGAATATTTTCTTTATGGATACTACTTATCAAAGTTATACCAAGATCAGGTAAACAATTTAAATAGACCTATAAGCCCTAAGGAATTATAAGCAATCATTAAAAGTCTCCCAAACACAAAAGCCCAGGACCAAATGATTTTAGCAAAAAAAAACTCTAAAGGACAAATCCCAATATTCCTCAAACTGTTCCATAAAATAGAAACAGAAGGAACATTGCCAAACTCATTTTAAGATGCAACAGTCACCCTTGTATTTAAACCACACAAAGACTCCACAAAGAAAGAGAATTTCAGACTAATTTCCCTTCTGATCTTTGATGCAAAAATACTTGCAAATTGAATCCAAGAGCACATCTAAAACATTATCCACTGTGACCAAGTAGGTTTCATCTCAGGGATGCACAGATTTATCCACAAACCAAAATCCATGAATGTGATATGATATGATATGATAATATACATAAGTGACCCTAAATATTCTATTAGAAAACTCCTACAGCTAAAAAATACCTTGAGCAAAGTGGCTCAATAGAAAATTAATGCATTATACAAACAATAAAAGACCTGAGAAAAAGTAGGGCAACAACAACCATTGTAATGGCCACAGATAAAATATCTTGGGATAATTGTAACCAATCAAGTAAAAAACATATATGATAAGAACTTCAAGTCTTTGAATAAAGAAATTGAAAATGTTATCAAAAGATGGAAAGATCTCCCATGTTCATGGATCAGCAGGGTTAACATAGTAGAAATGGCCATGGGTACAGAGGTAAACAGAGAATTCTCAACTGAGGAATTTCAAATAGCTGAGAAGCACCTAAAGAAATGTTCAACATCCTTAATTATCAGGGAAATACAAATCAAAACAACTCTGAGATTCCACCTCACAGCAGTCAGAATGGCTAAGATAAAAAACTCAGGTGACAGGACAACAAATACTGGCCAGGATGTGGAGAAAGGAACACTCCTCCATTGTTGGTGGGATTGCAAGCTGGTACAACCACTCTGGAAATCAGTCTAGTGGTTCCTCAGAAAATTGGACATAGTATTACCCGAGGACTCAGCTATACCACTCCTGTGCATATACCCAGAAGACAATCCAACATGTAATAAGGACACATTCACCACTATGTTCATATAAGCCTTATTTGTAATAGTCAGAAGCTGGAAACAACCCATATGTCCCTCAACAAAGGAATGGATACAGAAAATGTGGAGTAGCACTATGGAGTACTACTCAGCTGTTAAAAACAAGAATTTTATGAAATTTGCAGGCAAATGGATGAAACTTGAAAATATCATCCTGAGTGAGGTAACCCAGTCACAAAACACACACACACACACACACACACACACACACACACACAGTATGCACTCATGCACTCACTGACAAGTGGATATTAGCCAAAAAAAGAAGCTCAGAATATCCAAGATACAACTCACAGACCATATGAAACCCAAGAAGAAAGAAGATGACACCAAAGTGTGGATGCTACAGTACTACTCATTAGGAGAAAGAAACTAATCTCTGGGAAATAGAAGAGAGAGGGATCTGGGAGGAAAAGAAGAGGGGGAGGGAAAAGTGGAGCCAGTCCAGATATGGAAGGAGATGGTGAGAAGTACAGAGCGTCAAGAATTTGAAAGTAGGTGTATAGTAGTGGGGGAGGGGGAACTGGGCAGTAGCCACTAGAAAGACCCAGATGCCAGGAACCCAAGAGGTTCCCAGGACCCAACAGGGAGGACTTTAGCCGAAATACCTGACAAAGGGGAGATAGAGACAATATACACTGGATAGGCACAATCCCCAGTTGAGAGATGGGGCCACCTACCCATCTCAAAACTATTAATCCAGAATTTCTCCTGTCAAAAGGAAATGAAGGAACAAAATGTGGAGCAGAAACTGAAGGAAAGGACATCCAGAGACTGCCCCATCTAGGGATCCATCTCATCTGCTGACACCAAACCCAGACACTATTGCTGATGCCAAGAAGTGCTTACTGACAGGAGCCTGGTATAGCTGTTCTAAGAGGCTCTGGCAAAGCCAGACCAATACAGATGTAGGTGGACACAGCCAAACATTGGACTGAGCATGGGGACCCCAATGGGGAAGTTAGGGCAAGGACTATAGGAGCTGAAGGGGTTTGCAACCTCATAGGAAGAACAACAATATCAACCAACCAGACCCCCAAAAGCTTCCAGGGACTAAACCACCAAACAAACAGTACCCATGGCCCCAGCTGGATATGCAGTAGAGGATTTTCTCATCTGGAATCACTGGGAAGGAAGCCCCTTGATCCTGTGGAGGCTTGATGGCTCAGGAGAGGGGAATGCTAGGGCAGTAAGGCAGGAGTGGGTAAGAGGGTTGGGGAGCAACCACATAGAGGCAGGGGAAGAGAGGAGGATATGGGGAGTTGTGTGTGGGGAAACTGAGAAGGAGGATAACATTTGAGTAAATAAATAAAATAACCAATAAAAATGAAAAAAATCAATCTACAGATTCAGCACAATTCCCATCAAAATTCAAAAACAATTCTTTTCAGATCTTGAAAGTACAATACTCAACTTCATATAGAAAAACAAAAAGCCAATTTTAGCTAAAACAAACTTGTACAAATTAAAGAATTTGCTGAGGTATCACCATTCCTGACCTCAAGCTGTACTATAGAGCAATAGTAATAAAACCCAAATAATTTAATGGAATCTAATCAAAGACCCATTAAATCCACATTCTCATGGATACTTGATTTTTACAAAGAAGCCAAAACCATACAATGGAAAAGTTAAAGTATTTTTAACAAATGGTGCTGGTTTAACTGGATGTCTTCATTTAGAATAATGCAAATAGATGCATATTTATTATCCTGTACAAAACTCAAGTCAAGTGGATCAAAGACTTCAGTATAAAACTGGATACACTAAATATAATAAAAGAGAAACCAGGCAATAGGCTTGAATGCATTGGCAAAGGAGACAACCTCATGAACAGAAATCCAACAGTTTAGTCACTAAGAACAATAAATTTGACTTCATGAAACTGAACAGCAAAGTATATCAATGGAACAAAACTGCAACCTGTGGAATGGAAAAAGATTTTCACTAATGCTACATCCAACGGAAAGCTGATATTGAAAATATATAAAGAATTCAAGATATTAGACATCAACAAACCAAATAACCCAATTACAATTGGGCACAGAAGTAAACAAAATTCTCAACACAGGACTGTCTAATGGCAGGGAAACACTTAACAAAAATGTTCAACATTCTTAGCCATTGGGGAAATGCAAATCAAAGCAACTCTGAGATTCTATCATATACCCTCCAAAATGGCTAAGATTAAAAATTCAAGTAACAGAACATGCTGGTGAGGATGTGGGGCACGGGGAATACTTTTCCATTGCTGGTGGGAGTGCAAACTTGTACAACTACTTTGGAAATCAATTTGGCAGTTTCCTGAAAAATTCAGAATAGTTAAACCACTCCCACACATATACTTAATTGATGCTCCACCATATCACAAGGATACTTAATCAACTATATTTGTAGCAGCCTTATTCATAATAGCCAGAAACTGGAAACAACCCAAATGTCCCTCACCTGTAAAATAAACAATTTTATACAACGGAATAAAATACCTTTATACAATAAATATTACTCAGGTATAAAAGCAATGATATCATGAAATGTGCTAGCAAATGGATAGAAATAGAAAAAAATCATCTTGAATGAGGTAACACAGATCCAGAAAGAAACATGGTATATGCTCACTTATAAATGGATATTAGCTATAAAGTACAGAAAAGCCATACTATAATCCACAGACCCAAAGAAGCTAAGGATGCTAGAATTTCACTGAAAAGGGAAAATAAAATAGACATCACAGCTGGATGAAGGAAGAAGAGGAGAAGGGAAAGGAGGATCAAGTATGGGAAGGATTTAGGAAAAGAACTGGAGTTGGGTGTCAGGCATCTCTGGGACAAGCTAGAAACGCAGGACAAATGAAATTTCCAGGAATCTATGAGGCAGTCCCTAGCTAAGACTCCTCGAAATAGGGGATATAAAATCTGAAATGGCCATCTACTGTAACCAGGCAAGTCTTCCAATGGACAGATAGGACACCAACCCAACCACAAAACCTTGGGCCCACAATTTGCCCAGTCTACAGGATGTGTAGAAATAAAGATGGAGCAGAAATTGAGGGATTGGCTAACCAATGACTGGCCCAACTTGAGATCTGTGCCATGAGAGACAGAACTCGTCTCTGATATTATTAGTGATACTCTACTGTACTTGGAGACAGATGCCTAGCATGACTGTCTTCTGATAGGCCTTACCTGGTAGATGGGAATAGATGCAGAGTCCCATAGACAAACACTAGATGGAGCTCAGGGAATCCTGTGGAAGAAGGGAGAGAAGGTTTGAAGATGCCTAGAAGGTCAAGGACACCACACAAAAGTCTATAGAATCAACTAATCTGGGCCCCTAGGGGCTCACAGAAACTGAACTGCAAACCAGAGAGCATTCATGAGATGAACCTAGGTCCCCTACCATATGCAACAGATGTTAAGCTTGGTCTTCATGTGGGACCCCAGCAAATGTAGAAGCAAGGGTTGTCTCTGACGCTATTGCCTGCCTTTAGTTTCCTTTTCCCTAACACCTATATGTGAGATGTACCTAGTCCTACTTCAACTTGATATGCCAACGGGTTGATAACTATGGGAGGCCTTTCCTTCTCTGAAGATAAAGGGAGGGGGATAAAGGGGAGGGAGTGGGGGGAGGGAGGGGCTTGGAGGAGAGAAAGGAGGGGAAGCTGCAATCCAGATGTAAAGTAAATAAATAAATTAATGAATGAAAAAAATGTTCTGGGGATACTTGAGACCTCATTAGACATTAATATATAAGTAGATCTTTTTATGTCTCTCATGAAAAATATACTATAATGAAGCATGGAGAAGGAAGTAAAATACAAAATCTCCAAAAGGTGACAGAGGGGAAGATATAAATGACTTTGGACTTTGTGATTTCTTTAGTTGGGAACACCAAATCATGATAAACAGCAGAAGGAATTACTATGCTGGATTTCATTAGATTTAAAAAGATTGTCTCCAGGCACATATGGGAGAAAATAGTTTTGAAAGATATGACCCCTTGCAGACTGTATTCCAAAATATACAAAATATATATATATATATAATTCAATAATAAGAAATTAATCACTCAAAACTTGGTAAGCCAGTTTGAAAGACAACTTATAAGGACATTGGTTAAAAATCAGGACAAGATAGGGTGTCTCACAGTACACTTAACCAAGAAAATGCACATTAAGGCAACATGCTACTTATTGTTAATCATAATGGTCTAAGTCTAGAATTGGAAAAACTCAAATTCTGGTAAGGATGAAGAACCACAAGAAATGTCCTTCCACTTTGATGGGTTATAGCATAGTACAGGCACTTCAGAACATAGTTTAATGATATGAGAATAAATGTGTTACCATAAATATGACGGGAACAGTGGAGAATTTTTGTCCATATAAAACCCTGAAACTTTATTCATAATTGTCCAAACTTGAAAAAAAAAAAAAAACAAAGAGCGAGTCAGTAAATCTACTGGGTATGTTGTGGCAACTGTAGAAGACTATTATTTAATACTAATTAAAAATTATTAATTAATTTTAAGAAGTCTATGCTATCTCCAACCTATCATGTTGGAGATATCATGGAAAGGCGTTGGTTAAATACACATTACCTCAGTGAAAACCACAGTTGTAATAATCTGTGTTTTCTCATTCTAACTAAGTGACATTCTGGAAAATTAGAACAATGGAATAATAATAATAATAATAATAATAATAATAATAATAATAATAGATTGGTATTTTTAGATGCTAGGTGGGAGAGGAGAAGAAATACACAGCCAGAGCTCAGGGGATTTTAGCAGGGAAGCTACTCTGTACAATGTATGATGGTAGAGACACATCATCACATTTGAGAAAATCCAAAGATTATACAGTCTGACAGTGTACTCTAATGCCAACTATGAAGTTTGGCTGATAATGTTGTGTTAATGTAGGCTCACTACTTGTAAAAAGAACGCCACTCGGCTGCCTCATGTTTTTCCATTATTTCTTTCATTCTTTGAGATTATAATATAATTACATCATTTCCCCTTCCCTTTCCTTCCTCCAAATCCTTGCTCAATTTCAAATCCCATGATATTTTTTCATTAGTTATTGGTATATACACATATGTATATACAATAATACTCTTAAAAACATGCATATACCCTGTCCAGTCTGTATGGTGTATATAAAGGAGGAGATTGTGTTTACAAATACAAGGGTTAGGGGTACCCATCAGTTTTGCTCCCTCTCAACGTTTTTGTGAACCTAAATGTGTTCCTTTAAAAATTATTCTAAAAAATTGGGGAGAAAGAATGGTTAACTCTGATTTTGTTTTTAAGTGTGAGCCAAGGAGAAATTGACAGAGCAGCTGAAATACAAGGCAGGAGTTTAGTGCTGAACATCTAATGCTTAGTGTTGCCTTTTTGTCTGATGTTTGGGTTGACTTAAGTGATGCCAGCTTCTCACGGGGTTATTAAGTGGGAAAAGTAAATGAGAGGCATAAATGATGATGTTGCACCACTCAGTGCAGAACTAAAAAGTGCCTGATGTTAAATGGAAGGAAAACGTCTCCCTTTTAGACAAAGACACTAAAACTTCATCTTCAGTGCAACTTCAGTCTTCAACAACATAGTAAAACTGCAATTATCTTGAAACTTCAATTCTCTCATATTTTTGCAGAGGCTTTGGGTCAAACTAGAAATACTTTCTTTGAGACGTATTAGCTGTAGTTTTCTTATTTGTGCAGATGTCAAATGGAAACTCTAAACCAGTGTGCTGTAGTCATGCCAGCCATAGTTGGGGGCTCTTTTTGGAGCTAATCTGCTAATCTACCTTCCTAGAACATATAGAAATACTACAGTTCATAACAGGGATTAGTCATTGAGAACAAAAGTCAATAAATATATGTATGATTTAGATTATAATAGACAAGCAAACAGATGATAGGTAGATAGAGATAGATAAGTAGATGATAGATAGATAGGTAAATAGATAGATAGATAGATAGATAGATAGATAGATAGATAGATAGATAGATAGATAGATAGATAGATGGATGGATAGAGATGATAGGGCCCCAAAAATGAGATAAAACCCTAAAACACAAGCTCCTGTTGTGATGGTAGCCACAGAATTTACTATAGACACATCTCTCTTTTCCTATATTAATCCAACATCAAATTTATAGCAGATGTTGTGACTAGTCTCTCCTTCAGAAGGTACAGCTTTTGGTGATATAAGACTTGGAAAGTTAAAATGTTGAATAATACATTGGTCATCCCTATTTCAATAGTTGATCAAATAACTTATAAAATCATACACATATATGTGTGTGTATGCGTGTGTGTGTCATTGCACAATATATAACAGTTTGAGTTCAGGTACACTTATTCTGTTATTAAAATGTATGTACAATACATAGTCTATAGTTGAAGTTATAGACCAAAGACCTACTTGTGTCCTGAGACTCTGGTATCATTTTTGAGATTTACCACACTTTTCTTGTCAGCTCCTTTTCTACACCTTCAGTTTTTCATCTTTGATATTATAATTTTAAGATTTTTCACATTACTTCTCCCTCCTAATCATATCATATGCAGCCCCTTGCTCTCTTTCAAATTCATGTCCCCTTTCTTGTTATTGCATTCATATTTGTGTATGCATAAGTTATATTTCCAAATATAACTTTTCAGTCTGTATAATGTTACTTGTATGTTTGTGATCAGGGCTGACCATTCAGTATTAGATAACCAATTGGTATGCTTTTCTTGGCAAATGCTATTTCTCCTTTCTGGAGGAAATGCATTCCTCAGTTGCCTACAGTTCCTTGTGTAGGACTATGACTCACTGTGTGGGCTTTCCCCATACACTTTAGCAGATCTAGTGCTGTAATCTTTTTGCAGCTCATGTTTGGGCAGTTATGTTGCTGAGACTATGGATGGAGATTTTTACAACTAAGAGACATAAACACATGGTAAAGTCCTTGCATTTCTGGATCTTACTTTGAATTAAATCTAATTGCATCACTTCTTCCCTGCCTTTTCCTCTCTCTAATCCATTTTATTTTCGCTCTTTCCAACTTTTCCCTTATCCCCCGATTCCCTCTCAGATTGATGGCCTGTCTATCTTAAGTCATCTGTACTACCCTGTTCAACCTCTGCAGTAGAAGTTTTCATGTCACGTAGTGGAGTTTTGTTAAGTATTCTATGTCTCTTGTGCAGAGCACTGTCATTTAAGACTAGACAGACAGACAGATAGATAGATAGATAGATAGATAGATAGATAGATAGATAGATAGATAGATAGTAGAAAGACGGATGGACAGATAGATAGATAGATAGATAGATTGATAGACAGACAGACAGTGTTAGCATTTATTCTAGGCTCCATACCTGGCAACAGCCAGGTATGCCTGAAGTAGTATAAAAGGGACTCTGCTCCATCCTCAGTCTCATGCTGTCTTGCCCTCTTCCCCTCTTCTCTCTCTGTCCCTTCTCTCCCCATTCCCCTCACCCCTCTCTCTCCAGACACTCATGGCTAGCCTCTAACCCTCTACTCTTTCCCTCCCTCCCTCCTTTCTCTGTCTCTACTACCCCCGAATTGCCCTCCCCATGCCTATAAATTCTATTATATATTGCCATCATGTGGCTGGTACCTCAGGGGGAAGGGATGCCTCAGCATGGGCTTACCAAGGCACCCTGTTCCCCGCCCTACCCTACCTCTATCAAACATATCCCCGGCTTCCCTCTACTTCTTTTTTTTTTTTTTTATAAAACACAATAGATAGATAGATAGATAGATAGATAGATAGATAGATAGATAGATAGATAGATAGATGGGTGGGTGGGTGGTGGGTTGGTGAGTGGGCTGATGGATGGATGGATGGATGGATGGATAGACAGACAGACAGACAGATATAGAGATAGAGGATAGAGAATAAAGATTATAAACAAATATTTATATGTACTATATAAAATTTTAAGTAAGTATGAAATGATTATTTCTTGAGACATTATTAAATAACTCTGGTGTTATCTGTCCCTCCTCCCTCCTCTACTTTTGTAATGATCTTCTTCCTCCTCTCCTGTTAAAGACCCCTGTCCAATTTTTCCTGTTTATCCACTCTTATCACTTGTATTTTTGATAATCCACTAAATTCAGTTAGATCTTTCCATAACTGCTTGAGTGTGGAGCCACTCCCTAGAGCATGAGAAACCTACTAGTGACCATATCCTCAGTAAAGGATGACTTTACTCCCCAGTTACTAGCTACTTCCAATTGCTCTTCAGTATGGAGCAGAGCCTAGAAATCATCTAGTCGATCCAAGTATGTTGGAATTTCGCTGGTTTGATTTTGGGTCATTTTTACACAGGTAACACTGCTACCATGAGCTTGGGGTTGCCATTATGTTCAGAAGGCATTGTTTCATAGTACTTGTACTCATTATCCATCTTTTATATTCTTTATGACTCTTTTACCACCTTGCTACCTGAACCTCAGTGAGGTGGTGACTAACCACATTCTGGTGGATTTGAAGCCTACCCAAAAGGAGGAAATTTCATATGTGGTACCATAATCTTTGTCAAAATCCTAGAGATAGGGAGGTCACAAGCATAAGGTAAGGACTGCGGTAAGTGGACATGTTGTAAAATTGCCTTTTAAATGTTATTGTTATTCCCATAGTCCTAAGCTGTTCCCAACTTTGATCAAACAAGTCTTTTTGTAGTGGGTAGCAGTCAATGAAGAAATACATAGTTGAAAAGTTCTGAGAGAAAGAGGCTCAGGTTACAGCTCTAAATTCGATATCTACTTTTTAGCAAGTGAAAAACTTCATTTATTTTTATTTTGTGTGATAGATGCTTTACCTGCATGTATGTCTGTGCATTGTATGCATGTGTTGCCTGCAGAGGCTAGAAAAGGATAGATATCAGATCCTCTGAGATGGAGTCACAGACGGTTATGAGCTTCCATGTCGGTGCCAGGAATCAAACATAAGGTTTCTGGAATAGTGGGTGGTGTTCTGAACAACTAAGCCATCTTTACAGCCCCTACAAATTTTTAATGGTGAAATGGTTCAATATAGAATGGGAAATTTATAGTCCCTACTAATTTTAATGGTGATATGGTTCAATACTGGATGGAAAATTCCTTATATAAATTATAAAATATGTTACCTGTTGAATTCACAATTTTGCCTTCTCCCCTATGTCACTTTGTGCTATACTTTCAATATACATTATTTTTAGAAGAATTAATTGAACTTGCAAATAAATATGGCTTAAATATACAAGAAAATAAAAATTTATAGTAAACGGTTATCCTTGTCATTTGAAGCTAAATTAAATTACAATAGAAAATTATGGCATATTTTTGCTTACATATGTACTTGCTATACCTTTAAATCATTTTTGGAAGCAGATTCTTTTGAATTTAAATCATTCAAGGTCAAAAAGGGAAGACAATATTGGGTTTCAGAAGTTGAATGTGAAATGTTAATAGCTCAGCTGTTTTCTGGCCTTGTTCCCTAGATACAACCCAATCCTTTCCTAAAGTCTTTTATCATTTATTAACCCATTCTTTATACCTTTAGTTAGCTCTATAGAACAGCATATTTACTATGTATTAGATAATTATTATTTAATGCAGAAATAACAATGAAATGGGAAGGGGTGATGCAAATATTCACTTTCTACTTCCCTGCTCTGTAAATTTGTGTCTTTGCAAATAACAATGAAGATCCCCTGGTGATAGAAAAAATTACATTTGGCATCCCAGCTGATGTGGTCAAGGTTCCTGGTCTGAAAGAAGTAGAAGGTTCTTTTTCTTTCTGTTTTAAGGGAGATTATTTAAATGAAACAAAACATAATAACAGTGTTACTTGTTCCTTTCCAGATTCTTTCTGCATTATAATATGGGATTATTGACAAAATTTCAATTCAGTGTTCCTGTGTCAGGCAAGAGAGAGAGAGAGAAAGAGAGAGAGAGAGAGGGAGGGAGGGAGAGAGAGAGAGAGAGAGAGAGAGAGAGAGAGAGAGAGAGAGAGAGAGAGAGAGAGAGAGAGAGAGAATTGTTTCAAAAAAAGTCACTTGGAAAGGACTTCATAAGAGATGACTCAGAGGTGATGAGCACTGTCTTCCTGAGGTCCTGAGTTCAATTCCCAGCAACCGCATGGTAGCTCACAACCTCCTGTAGTGGTATCTGATGCCCTCTTCTGGTGTGTCTGAAGACAGCAACAGTTTACTCATATGCATAAAATAAATAAATAATTCATTTTTAAAAAAAGAGAAGTTGACAGTTCAGTTTGCAGCTCTATCGTTGCTGAGTATGACTAGAGGAGATTTGTTTTACTTTTTATTAATAGTAGATTATTGAGATGCAATCCCTGTTCCATAAAGCTCACCTCTTTGAAACACATAGTTTAGTGTGCTTCAATATGCTCTTAGTTACAATAGCCATTGCCATTCTCTATTTCCCGAATAAGTACTCATCACTAAAGGAGACTGTCCTCAGCAGACGCCCCATTCTTACCTCCCCACCTCCAGTGATCACCCTTCTCTTTTTCTTAAGTTTTTCTGGGAAATTTTTCAAAGCTCATTATTAATGGTTTATGCTTTCGAAATTTCACATACATATAAACTCTATTTTCATCATATCTCTCCATTCACTGCCACATTGAACGCTCTCAATATGCCCTTGTCCAATCTTCATGTCCTCATATTCTTTGATTATTTTTTTATAATCAACTGAGACCTCTAGACTTAGAATCTTTTAAACCCATTCTTTATAAGGGTTCTCAAATACTTCAACGCCCACCATGCAAAGGTAGGGAAGAAACGATGGTAAGTAGGACAAAGGGGATGAGGACCTATTTAGAAGTAATTCTTTGGGGCTATCCCAATCTCTCTGTCAGTATATCAGCAGTCCAGTTCAGTAGTGTGAGGACACCAAACACAAATCAGCAGTGGTAGTGTCATGATATAACAGAAACCACCAATCCCCTGCCTCTGAATCAGCAGGAGTTAGCAAGGGCAACCAGCACCAGCCAGGATGCTACAAGTTTTCTGATGTGCCTCTCTCAGTGAAGCAAAGATCAGCAAAGACAAACATGAGAGACAAACAAAACATTGAAAAATGCCACTATCACTATCTACTGAGTCTTATTTATATTTTCTCCCAACATCATGTGTCCTCCCATGAGTCTTGCCTCAGCAAAACACCACGTAAGTCAGCCTGACCAGGGCAGCCTACATCACATGACCCAACCTGAAATTTCTACCTCAGAGACAGATTAGTATTGTCCATGTGCCCGGGAATGTGGGGTCATCTACTGGAGTATTGGATAACTAACTACTGGCAGACACACCCTTAAAGAAAACTAACCACTGTAGAGTCAGTGGTGGGGCCTTGGGAATCCATTTCCCATCTATGTTTGAAATTTTACTGACTTAGTATATGTAGATCTTGTGCAAGTAACAACAGTGACTGTAAATTTAAGAGTACAACATGCCGGCTGTATCTAGAAGACATTTCAGAACATGAAACTGCAAGATTGGGTTTTATAAAGAAGAGGGAAAATCTGAAGATTGCCTATATGCCCCCCTTCTCTCTCTCTCTCTCTCTCTCTCTCTCTCTCTCTCTCTCTCTCTCTCTCTCTCTCTCTCTCTCTGTATCTGTCTCTGTCTCTCTCTTTCTGTCTCTATCCCTGTCTCTCGCCCTCTCCCTCTCCCCTTCCCTCACCCCAATCCCATCGCCCTCAGTTCATAAGCCTCAGCAGATGATCACTGATTGCAGCTAACCTATCATCTCACAATGTCAGTGTCAAGACTGATGTGAAGAGGGATTAATAGCAAGCTGAAGAAAAGGAGTGTCAGAAGAAATCATCGCCAAGTTAAGAAATACTTTCTACATTTATCATATGACAAGGAGTGACAACTAATGGGTAGCTTTGACAGGTGTTTTTAATACAAGCTGAACATAGCTGAATGATAAAAGTAAGAAACCGTATTCCATTTCTTCTCAGTACTTCTTGAAGAAACACTATATTCCATTATAAATTTTAATCAAAATGAAATTTTCTAATGCATTCCTTGGTAATGCATTTCTCTTTCAGTTTCTTGGGACAATGTAAAGATGTCAGATGCAGGATAAAACAACATTTGAGAGAGTTCTGATTTATTTCGGGAAATAAACAAGACATAAAATGTCAAAAAATATATCAAGATAAAAATTTATCAGCATTAAATAAGAAAAACAGGAGAAATAAAAAGGCTGATTAGAGTTTTCAGTTTGAAAGTGAGGAAGCGATATAAAATCCAGTGGGGCTTGTTACACCAAAGTCTAGGGACACAGCTGTTACTTTTATTATGTTCCGAAAGAGCTATGCATCTCTTCACAATTGCCTCATTTGCTGGTATTTCATAGATATGAAATGTGTCCTAAGATCAATATAGAATTGTATTGTGGGGATTGAGAGAGTAGAAAGAAGCAGGTGGAAACAAAGACATAATAAAACAAAATGAAGTTCAAAAAATAAGAGGATATAAATATTGTGTAAAGGCAGGTTTCCTGCTCTGATTGAAATCCAGGCCTTGGGTTGATATATGCTGGTGATGTTCTCATGCCCCCGAGAGAGGAGTGGGAAATGGAGTTGCAAAATAAGATCTATCTAACTAGAACTTATACTGAGAAAAATTTAAATAAAACATGAGAAATTAAATAAAAAGTGATTTAATCCTCAGTGTAAACAAACAAACATAAGGCAAACAAAACATGCTCATTAAAACTATGAACAATAGCATCAAAGAACTAAAAAATTAGATCAAAAATTTGATGTAATTGCAAAGCTTTTTGTAATGGAAGAACCCTTTATACATCACTAGAGGAACCAAAGTATTTCAGTAAACTATTAAAAATAATTTCCACATGCAATAATACAAAGATAAAATAATAATTATATTATATTTTTAAACAGCTGGAACAAATAGAAAAATATTAAAAATATCTATTTTTAAATACAGACAAATAATCTTAATAAAGTATGTGTAAAGTAATGGGGAAAGTTATAAAACTCTAATGCAAAATAGCATTAAATGGATAAATATGAAGATTATGTTGTATTCAGAATATGAAAATTTGTAATCTGGAATGATGGCACATAATTTTCATCTCCACATTTGGTACAAGGCAAGAGAACCTTGAATTTGAAGCCAGTCTGGATTTACAACACTCAATCTCAAAACAAAAGAACTAAGGATGTAATGCCTCCAAATTACTGTGCGCAGTCAAAGCCATCTCCAAGCTTGAGAGTATTCGTGACAAGGAGGACTATGTAGTAAGTGGGCCACAGTTACTGAAAATTGCTACTAAAAGATAAAAGAACTCCCTCAAAGCCAAAGCACCCCTAAAGCAAAACAAAACATAGAGGTTTAATGGCAGATGGAAAGATTATGTAAAGTCATGGTTATTAAGCATAAACAGAAAAGTATATAAAGGAAAACCAAGAGAAACTCAGAATAAGCCACTCCCCAAGGAACACAGGATAAGGCAGCAGAGGAGAGCAAGAAAGAGAAGGGACCGGGGTGGTCTCAACAAAATGTGGTAGTGAAAGGGTGTGCCTTTGCATTGCTGCTCTGTGTGTGAATGCTCCATCTCTTCCCTATGCTTGTCTCCCTTGTTGACTGGAATTCTGAGCTTAGGAAGCTAACACCATTCATATCTCTATAGCAAAATCACTGAAGAGCAGGGAACTGAGTGAGTACTCACTGCTCAGGGACTCCTTGGAAGGACATCAGCAGAAGAGCTTCTGGCTTTTATTATTCACAGTGCTACAGATCTTTTGAGCTCATCAGGGTGTTTAAAGCTCCTTAGAGTTGGGATGATGACTCCCTGCTGGACAGGAGATCTCTCTGCTCCTTCCACTTTTCAGCAATTTTTTACCAGATTACAAAAATGTGGTACAAGACCACACCTCTAGATCCTTCCGAAAGTTACACAAGCTAGAGACCAAGCATTCAAATATATGAGTCTGAGGGAGGCATTCTCATTCAAATCACAAGTGGTCTGTAATTTTTATAACGGACATACAGTAGTTTGAAACCAAGCAAAATTAAGTATAGGTGCAAGATTTTCTAGATGTGAAAGAGAAACCATACAAAGATGGATGCTATGTATTTTGGTTAATAAATTCTTTCTATATTAATTGAGGTCATAATTACCACTTCTGAGAAGCATATATTTGCCGAAAAGGAAAAACAAAAATAAGCTCAAACCTGAATCAATGGTTAAAAAAAATTCATCAAAATAGCAGTGATAAATGTCAGATTTTAAAATCTGTTAGAAAGAAATGACAGGTACCTTACAAACCAAGTAAAGAGAAGAAAGATAAAATAGAATCAGTAATAGAAGCCACAATTGAAGGAAATAATCTAAATATTTGTAAGCCATTTAGAAGGCAGTTTAACAACATAAACATTTATAAAAACATTATAGCACATCCTCCTCTAGGACCTCTGAATTCTGCACTCCTGGGCTTTGTATCAGAGACACAGGTCTATGCATGAATTTCCTGATGTGGAAAGCTCTCAAACACTACGAGAAAGTGGTTGGATACCACCACAACAGTCATGTCCCACAGAATCAGTAAACATTGTCTTGACCATCAGTTCAATACTATTGTATAAAAGTGCAACTCTAAATAAGTTTATTGATGTGTCTTCTACCTTAGAAATGTTCACAGCACCTTCTGTCACTGTGAAAGCTAACCAGCAGGAGGAATATTCCCATCAGGTTTGAGATTGACTTACCTATGACCTGCAATCCAAATGTGTAGTATTTGCATTACTAAGAACTTACCATCTAGTTGTGGCTGGAAAACAAGAGCAATGGCAGTAGTCTATGTTGTTTGAGGGTTTCCGAGGCCTCCCTAGCCAAACACTCGTAGAGAGGTATCCAATATCTAACACTGAGATTTTCATTTAAAATCCTATACCCTTTGGAGTACCACTGTCCACCTACTGAAGACCCTACTGCTCAAGCTCCATTTTCATTATATTTTGGAATTATCATACAAACTACTGAGTTTCCATAGGCTTTTTCTATTTTCTAAGTTTGGTAATTTGAATGAGAATGGTACCCATTGCTATGTATGTTTTAATACATGGTCTGCTCTAGTGGAAATGTGGAAAGGATTAGAGGGTATAGGATTGGGAGGTGTGTCACTGGGGACAGCCTTGAAATTTCAAAAGACTCAGAACATTTCCAGCACTTCCTACTTCTCATTTGTAGATCAGAATGTGAGCTCTCATCTGCGGCTCCATGTCTGCCGCCCTGCCGCCATGCGTCCTGCTAGGATGACGATGGACTCCTATCCCACTGGAACTGTAAACCCCAACTAAGCTCTTTTTCCTCTAAGTTGCCTTAGTCATGGAACTTTTTCGCAGCACTAAAAAAGGAATTAATACAGTTATGTTAACCAATCCTCCATTCCCTCCTCTCTTCCATTCCCCCTGCTCTTCATCACTGTTTAATCCTTAGTCTCCAATGTTCTTCCACACATTTTTCATATCACGTGCTCTATTATTCCCTTCAATTATATTTTTAATTGGATTCTAAGACAATAAGTTTCCGATGGTGCATTTTCATCCACTTTTCATTTTCTTTAACCCCTTCCTTGGCCCTTTTTTCTGCCACTTGACCATGCTCATCCACGCTTAAATCTTCCTGTTTCCAGTATTTGCCCCTAATTTCCTTTTACCTGTATTCTTCTATGTCTCTTTCCTAATGCACGCTCCCTCCAGTGGACCATTTCTAGCTTCCTGGCTTCCAGGTGCTCTCCAAGTTAAAATTCAAAACTAAATATTTGAATCTCTGACCCACATGTGAAACACAACATATAAAACTGTATTTCTTGGTCTGAGTAACGTCACTCAGTACAATATAGTTCAGGCCCTTCTCTCTACCTGCAAAATAGATTCCATTGTGAAAATGCACCATATTTTCTTCATCTAGGGATCAGTTGCTAGACCATCTAAGTTGATTTCTGTTCTCCATTATTGTAAATACATAAACAGTGAGTACAAGTATACTAGTGTCTTTATAGTTGGCTATAAAGTCCTTTCAGTATATGCCCAGTAGTGGTAATACTGAGTTATGTGGTACCATTTATTCAAATATTTAGAAATCTCCAGGATAGTTTTTCAAAGTGGCTTAAATAGTATAAACTCCCACCAACACTGTATGAGTGTTTGCTCTTTCGATACACATTCAAAATTAATGTTAATTGTTACATAAAAACATAAAAATGGTTTTGGACCTTAGATGAAATGCCTGAGAGGGAGAGGGAACTTATAAAGCCCACCTACAAGAGGAAGATAGGGCAACAAATGAGGGAGAGGGAGGCCATCCTACAGTCACGACTCTGAGCCATAAGTGCTCCTATCTGAAAGAATTACATGAATGGAAATGGAGAAGAGCCTGAGGGAAAGAAGATCCAGCAACAGGCCCAAAGTGGAATCCAGCTAGAGGGGAGGTCCCAAGGCCTGACATTATCACTGAGGCTATGGAGTGCTCACAAAAAGGGACCTAGAGTGATTGTACTCCAGAAGACCCAACAAGTAGCTGAAAGAGTCAGATGCAGATATTTGCACCCAACCAATGGACAGAAGCAGTTGACACCTGTGGTTGAATTAGGGAAAGGCTAAAAGAAGCTGAGGAGAGTGGGAATCCTATAGGAGGGCCAGCAGTCTCAATTAATCTGGACCCCCGAGATATCTCAAACTTGGACCACCAAGCAGGCAGCATTCACCAACTGATACGAGGCCCCCAACTATATGTAGTAGAAGACTGCCAGATCTGTGTTTATTAAGAGATGATGCACCTAACCCTCAAGAGACTGGAGGCCCCAGGGAGTTTAGAGGTCACGTGGGGTGGAGGTGGGAACATCCAGGTGGAGACATAGGGATGGTGAGGAGATATGGGATGTGAAACAGTAAGAGGGTAGACTGGGGGGAGGGTAAAATATGGAGTGTAAAATTAATTAATTAATTAAAAAACAAAATGGAGATATTAAAAAAGTACCAGGTGGTACTTTAAAAAATGTGTACATTGTGTAATGTTTAAATATTTTGTGTGATATATAAACCAAATTAAGCACATCTATTCAAACTTTTATATACTTATCATTTTAGTGATGGAAACTTTTAAAACATTTTCTTGCAATTTTTTGAAATCTGCAGTAATTTTATTTTCTGTAATCAATGGAACTAATTGGAGACCCTGAAATAAACCCACATAGCTACAGACACTTTATTTTTGACAAAGAAGACAAAAGTATCTGATGAAAAAGGAAAGAATCTTCAACAAATTGTGCTGGTCTAACTGGAAGCACATATGTAGAAGAGTGCAAATAGACCCATATCTGTTACCCTTCACAAACTCAGTCCAAGTGGATCAGAGACCTCAATGTAAAACTGGATACACTAAAGCTAACAGAACCGTCAAGTGTGGAATAGCCTTGAACTCACTAGTGCAGACGACAACTTCTTGAACAGAATACCAATGGTCCAGGCTCTAAGATTAACAAGTGATAAATTGGACTTCATAAAACTGAAAATATTCTGTAAGGCAAAGGATACTTTCAAGAGGACAAAATGGAAGCCTACAGATGGGAAAGGATCTTAACTAACCGTACATCTGACACAGGGCTAATATCCAAAATTTATAGAGAACTCAAAAATTAGACACCAACAATCCAAACAACCCAGATAAAAATGGGGTACAGAGTTAAACAGAGATTTATCAACAGAAGAATCTTGAATTGTTGAGAAACATTTAAAGAAATGCTCAATGTACTTAATCATCAGGGAAATGCAAATCAAGATGACCCTGAGATTCCATCTTGCACTTATCAGAATGGCTAAGATCAAAAACTCAAGTGACATTAATACATATTGGTGAGGATGTGGAGAAAGGGGAACACTCCTCCATTGCTGGTAGGAGTGAAAGCTGGTACAACCACTTTGGAAGTCAATTTAGCAGTTTCTCAGGCAGGACTTCCAGAGAAGGGAGGTGGATATCAATATACCCACACAACCTTCAACCCCAAATCAGTCTTGCCTAGAAAATGTTCAGGAATAAAGATGGAGCAGAGACTGAGGGAACTGTCATCTAATGACTGCCCCGACTTGAGACCCATTCTATGTGAAAGAGCTAATCCCTAGCATAATGATACTCTGCTTAGCTGGCACATAGGAACCTAGGATCACTGTCTCTTAGAGCCTTCATTCAGCAGCAGATGGAGGCAGATGGGGAGACCCACAGCCAAATATCAGGAGATCAGGGAGTCTTATGGAAAGAGGACAGAAGTGAGCAAGTCGGAAGGGTCAAACATAGCAAGAAGAAGACCCACATAGTCAACTGACCTGGGGGCTCCAGAGCCAGGAAGCTTGTAGGAGCTGGACCTCTAACACATTTGTAGCAAATGTTGGCCTTGCTCTTCATGTGGATCCCCTAACAAGTCGAACGAGGCTGTCTTGGTCCCTGTCCCCTGCCATTAGATCCCTTTACCCTCTACTTAGACTGCCTGGCTGGGCCTCAGTGAAAGGAGGATGTACTTAGACTTGCTAGGACTAGATGTCCCTGGGTAGAGTGGCCAAGGAGGACTCCCCTTCTCTGAGAGGAAGTAATAGGGGATTTGTAAGGGTGGGACTGGGAAGAGAGGAGGGAGTGGGGCTGTAATTGGATGCAAAGTAAACAAAAAATTTAAAACGCAAAAACAAAAGAACTTCTCTCATCTTGAACATAGTTTCTCATTCCTCCACTCTTTCCAGCTGCCCACCTCTCCTTTCCTCCAGATCTACTCTTCCTCTGGCCTCCTGTCAAAAAGAGCAGGCCTCCAAGGGACAATATCCAACAGGACAAAACAAAATACAAAAAAACAAGGCGAAAGCCTTCACACCAAAGCTGGACAAGAAAACCCAAGAATTGGGCCAAGAGTCCCAAGAACAGGCAAAAGAGTCATAACACACCTACTCTGACAGAAGTCCGACAAAAACACCAAGCTTATACCCACAACACGTTTACAAAGGACCTGGTGCAGACCCATGCAGACCCCTGCTTGGTGCTTCGGTCTTTGTGAGCCTGCTTAGTTGATTCAGTAAGTTTGTGTTCTCCTGCTGTCCTCAATCCCCACCAAGTCCTACAGACTTCCTGCCCCCTCTTCTATGGAATTCACAGAGCTCCCAGGAGAGGGACCCAGTGGAGACTTCCAATTTAGACTGACTCTCTCTCTCATTATCCCTCTCCCCCTCCCCCTCCCCCTCCTTCTCCCTCCCACTCCCTCCTCCCTCTTTACTCCTCCCTTCCTGTCCCTCTCCTCTCCCCCTCACCTCCTCCCTCCTCCCCTTCCCCTTCCTCCACCCAATCTTCTTCAACCCCTCTCCCCCTCCTTCCCCCTCCCCCTCCTCCCTCCATCTCCCTCACCCTTTCCAAGTTTGGCTTGGATCTCTGCAAGTTTTGCTATGCACCTCTGTAATGATGACTGGACAAAGTGTAGCAGAGTATCATTGTTGTTTTGTTTTGTTTTGTTTTGTTTTGTTTTGTTTTGTTTTGTTTTGTTTTGTTTTGTTTTGTTTTAGAACAGTGGTGTTTGGTTCTACCCTAGCTCTCTGGGCTATCCAATATCCTGGTTCATGTCCATTCAAGCAGTTTTGGGACAGGGGTTCATTCCCTTGCATGGGCCTCAAGAAAAATCAGACATTTGTCGGCTACTCCCATAAATTCTGTGCCAGCATTGCCCCAGCACATCTTGCAGGCAGGGCAGATTGTTAGTCAAAGATGTTGTGGCTGGGTCAGTGTTAACCCACTGTCAGTTTGCAGAGTCTCTCTGTCCTAGGTTCAGTCTGGGTTGGTTGTACATCACCATGGGACCCTTGATCAATATCTCAACTGAATTTAAACCAATACCTCCACTGGAAGCCTTGCTTGGCTCCAAGATAGCCAGGCGAAACTCTGTATCTGCCATTATTAGGTGCCCTCACTAAGATCACCTTCACAGATTCCAGAAAGTATCCACTGCAAAAATATGAAATGTTTCAGATTTTGCATGTCATTTTTGTCAAGGGCCATGCAAATCTCTGTGTGGTGCAAATTTTAGTGTATGTATTGTCAAAGCAAGCACAACTTTTTAAATTTTCATGTGTGGGAAATCATGTAGTACTTGAATTTGGATGTTTGTCCTTTTTTTTTAATAACAGAGTGATATTTAGTTTTATCCAAAGCATCTGGATTCTTCATATAAGCAGATGGAGTGATGTACTTCACTGCATGAATGACTAGGAAATAACACGTTCTGCATCTTTGTTAACTTTCTTTCTTTCTTTCTTTCTTTCTTTCTTTCTTTCTTTCTTTCTTTCTTTTTTTTTTTTTTTTTTTTTTTTTTGAGACAGGGTTTCTCTGTATAGCCCTGGCTGTCCTGGAACTCACTCTGTAGACCAGGCTGGCCTCGAACGCAGAAATCCTCCTGCCTCTGCCTCACAAGTGCTGGGATTAAAGGCATGCACCACTACCGCCCGGCCTTTGTTAACTTTCTTATATTTTATGGTTGTGAGCCTAGCCTTTAACAGCTGAGCCATCTCTCCAGCCCAATTGTTAACTTTCTTGATTTCTTTGAATTGACAAGTCTTATCTTTAAGCTTGGTTAAGGAAATCCACGAGGCTGCAGTTCTGACAGGTGAGTAAGAACATGCATTGGGGAGGTATTGTATAGTAACTGCTTTGGACATAACATTCTCTTCCAGTGCCATATCCAGTCCTCCTCCACTATCACTTCTGCTGAGAGGGAAGTAATAGAAATAAAATGATAGTACACAGCTTAAATGCAGCCCAAGCCTGTGAGTCGCTAATACAGAATGATAAAGCCACTGGGCAACTGTTATCCATTATTCTGTGGTGATTTGGTGATCCTCTCTGTTCTCTCTACCCTGAGCAAGAGTATGATGGGTCATACCACTAATGGAACTGTATTAGATCCCTTGTTAGATATGAATTCTGAGCATGGAACATGATTTAAATGTTCTTTGCACATAAAATAAATGAAAGTACTTATACTTGTAAAACTAGTGTTTGATTTTTGAAATATCTATAAATATTTCTTGATTCTGATGAGATAAGACATGGTAGAGATTGAGGCAAACTTTCATAATCATGCTGTTGTGTTGTGCGTGAGTCAGAAGCTCTTTGTGCAGATCTACTTAATTCTGATATATTATAAGTGAAATGGTTTAATTGAAAGTTACTAGTGTATATTGTTACCAGACTGTCAAGTTTCTGTAGCAGCAGGAACTTGTGTGCAAGATAAAATTTTAATGAAATGGACATTTGAAAATTACAATTATAATATATCACATAGTGTATGATTAAATCATTAAATTATCTTTACATAGTAAAGCAAGATGAATGCCAGGTCTGGGACTTTAAAATGGTTACTAAGAAGGCAAATGTACTTGCCTTTTACCAAGACCATATTATAAAACAAACAAAAATGACTAGTAATGTCTATATAGTACCAAACATTAGGGAACTAATTGATTTGTCTGCCAAATAGAAACAAGAAAGATGCCAAGAGTGTGATTATCCCTGATGTAGATTCTAAGATGCTGGAAGATTTGATATTCACTGAAGGTCTCAAAATTGTTGTCTGATGTCTTAAGACAGGATCTCACTCCAAGCTAATGCGCAACTTACTATGTAGGTCAGTGTAGCTTCAGATGTGTAGTGATCCTTCTGTGCCTTCCTCCTCAGTACTGAGATTATAGGTCTGAGAAACTGTAAAAGCTCCAAGGTTTTGTTTGTTTGTTTGTTGATTGTGTTGTTGTTATTGTTGTTGTTTTACTTATTTTGATGCCATGTGGTAGAGTCTATGTGTCCACTCCATTCCAACTGTCTCTTCTACAATTAATGTCATCTAGTGATCTGTTCAGTTGTCTAATTGTCTAGAAAACATCTGGCCCCACTAGAATGAGGGTTACAGACAGACAGAACTTTTATGCCTCAATAAAGCTCCAGGACTTAAAAAGAAAAGTCAAAAGCTAAAGCTTCAATATGTGCTCATACCACAGCACAGGTTCTATTTCCAAATAAAACACTGGTATGCAGGTCATCCAGAAAATGTATTTCAAGATACATAAGCTTTATTTGCTACATAAAAGTTATTCTACAGGAAAGCAAGTTTAAAGAAGTTAAAAGTAGTGTTTCATCTTAAACACATCATTTTAAAAATGTGTTTATCTAGGTTTTGAGAGGACTGAGTCAGCCAGAGCCAGGCTGACTCCATAACAGGCTACAAACTGGCAGTTTGGGATATTAGGCCTACACTTCTCTTTCCCAGAAATGAGAACTTGGATCCAGGAACCTGTGATCAGCCAAGCACAGCCAAAGGCAGCTAATCTGAGAACACTATACCATCTGGCCTGAAGGAAGAATAGGTAGCTAGAATGAGTAAGGAATCTCTGGGAAGTCTACAAAGCATAATCAACTGAGAATCAGTCAGACCCTAGAGATAGAGCTAGCCAATCAAGTTGGGAGGGCATATACCTCTTCCTGACATTCTCCTAACAATAAACGTTGGGCCTTGGAGTCCACAGAGGTTTCCATGCCCAAATGGGGAGATCCCTGCATGCAAGAAATTCAGCTGAATAATCAGTCTTTGCTTTTGCATACTATTTGAATCTGGGTGATTCCTGAACCTTAACAGTTTACTGACAATGTAATGTAAACAGTTCTAGTGGGAAGCATTAGCAAACTAAGCTATGAATGTTGATTCATACTGACTGTTTTCAGCATCACAGTATTTTTTATGTTGCTATCCATTCCATTGAGTTTCCGTTCCTGACTTCTGTGGATAAGGAATGTATTCACTATGGTCATGTTAATAAAGAACCACTTCCACATAAACAAGCATACATGTCAATGTTACTTTGAAACAATACCTTATTCCAAAGAGGATATTAATACCACATTTGATATTAGGAAGCTTGGGTGGAGTAAAACATTAGATATGCTCTAATAATAATCCAAAGGATGTATTCTTCACTGTAGCCTTAACTATGCTCTTGTCATACTTTCTAAATCTTGTAATCTCCTATTGGCTCTAGTAACTTTTAAACTTTATTCAAAATTGCCATTAATATTTTACTTACTTTTCATAGAGCTAACTCTAAATGTTTCTTTTAATTCCAGTAATATTGAAATTAATATTAACCATCAATCTATTAGACAATATGAAAGGTTCATTATAGATACAAAGAAGCTCTTATATTTAAATGGTGTTGAGTATGAAGAAGGTACACAAGTAAACCAAGTAGAAGATACAATTATCTGTAAAACAAAGCTTCTAAAAGATTTAGACTGTACAAGATTTGACTATACAAAATTCCTAGTTTTCATGTGTAAGAGATCTCTGTGTGAGTATTTGGTTGGACCCCAAAACAATGCAAGCTCTTGTCAGTCTACTTGGTTTTCCACAAGAACTGGATAATAAAACACTATCACTAAAGATACTACAGGTGTTGGATGAAATATATAGGGCAGTCAATCTGAAACTAAGCTGAAAGCTTCCTTCTTTCTATTACAGCTGACATAGTAATAGAACTTGCAATGCAGGTCATCAAGGGGAGAAAATAGATACATGGTCTCACTCACCTGTGAACCCTATGAACTGTACCAACCCACTCCAAAATGTGTGCCATCTAGTGCAATAGGGACATCACTATTATGAAGGTAGCCCAGTGTTCTCTGGCCAAATTTGGGGTCCACTTCATAGGAGCGTCCACACCTGACACTGTAAACTCAATCAAATACATATGGCTGTAGAAATCGTAAACCCTGTAGGCAGGCTTATTACTCTTGTTCAGCTAAAATGACTGCCTTTCAAGCATCTGTGTTTATACCCATAGCCAAATGCTACACTAAGCCTTAATCAGAGAAGCTTCTCTGTAAAGTGAACAGTGGTGAATTGTTCAAGTTGTTGAAAATAAATATGATGGTTGGATACCGAACCCTAAAGAGGTGTGTGTGTGTGTGTGTGTGTGTGTGTATCTGCCATAAAGCTTACAGAATATTATAAAACAAGACAGGAAGAATTATAAGCTAGAAGATAGACTTAGCAGTGATAAAAATTAAACAATGAATGAAAGTTTGACTAACCTATATCCCTATAGGTTGGTAAATGTCATGTCAGCCACCACAATTATACAAATAACCCAAACTCATTATTCTTGGCATAAAACATATTTTCACAAAATATTTTTAAAAAATTAAAACCCAACTCATATGTGAAAATTTATAGTATGCACTTAAACTCAATAATGAAAATAATTTCAATTAACCAAATACACAACAGCTAAAATCCAAACTGGAATTAGATACCTCACTATGCTTACTTAGCCTTCCGTCTTCTGCATATGATTATAGTCATTGCAATTATGAAGTCACAGCAGCTTAGATTACCTGCATTGGGCCTACAAAGAGTCTCTTAAAAGCCTGATATGAATGGTGGAAGCGGTCGTGGAGACATATCCTTCCCCACTGAACTGCTGGTTACTGATAGAATCTAAGAGGAAGCCTAGTCCGTATACTCATAGGTTCTAGAAATCACTAGTCAATGTCCTGAGAGATTCTGGAAGGAGGTAGTCAGTGCCTTTAGTTGAATGCCCACTGGTGAGCTCACCGTGATCCAAAGATAATTCCAAGCCCATGATCACACAAATAATCTTTAAACCAAATGAATCACCGGCAGAGGAAAAACACAGGAATTTGACGTTGGGGTTTGTAGGGAAGAGTGGAAAATGACTGGGAGTGAGGGGAGGACAAAAGAGAGTACAGAGTATGTTACAGGAGTGATAGGCATTCACTATATGCATGCATGGAATTGTCATTGAACAAGTTTAATCAATTAAAAAAGTAGAAAAACAATAGAAATTATTTCTTAAGAAATAACAAGTGTTACTCTCACCCTGGTTATAATTCCTATATGGCAGTGTATTTTGTGTACAATTCAAACAGCACAGAAACCATTCTGGAAGGTAAATAATAAACTGGTTTTAAAGAAATTTCTAGGAACACTCACTGTGACAGTTGCTGTCATGGAGTGACCTGTCACTCAACAAATACACAAACCAAGCCAGCTACCTATTTCCTGTCTTTAAGTGTTCTAAGTAATATTCATTGCTTGTTGTTCACAATCACTAAAACAATTTGCTGACATGCATTATTTCAATTTAAGTCAGATTATTGTAATAATATCAGTGATAAATTCCTAAGCTATTTCAAAATTAAAAGATTTCCTGATTGTCTACTTAATATCAAATCTGTTTATATTACCTAAAGCAAATCACCACTTGAACTTTAGAACTATTGGATATAAGGGATACATCAGTCTGTGTAGGCTTCCATAGCAAAATGCTCTAGGCTGGATAGATTAAACAACAGGAATGTATCAGCTTCACTGACCATCTTGGATGCTGGAAGTCACAGGTTCACTTTAAGGTAAGGAGTCTATTTCTGACTATCAGATGGGTACTTTCGTGGTAAAGATCTCTTGCTATTTTTTTGTTTAGCAGAGAGAGGGGGGGGAATCCTAGATACCCATTCTATCTATAAGGGACCATTGAATGTTCCCCCTATAGATCCTGTTATTAATACAGTTAGGGAATCAACATATTAACTTGGAGAAGATAAAGTTCTTTCAATAGCAAATCAGTTTATTTTATTCCATTATTCCAACTACTATTCCATAACAGGAAGCAAAACAAGACAAGAAGCTTCCTTCATGAAAACTATTTTACTAACTTAGCTAAGTTAATAAATTTCAACAACATAGCTTTTATTAACTTTGTAAAATAAAGACTCAATAAGCAAATTCTAACAACAATCTATCAAGCAATTAATATGCATGAAAAGTTTTTTGCTTCACATAAAGTAGGGTGATTAGTTCTGAGTGATGTGAGTTTGGTGTCTAGCATCTGCTAAAATAATTAGTAATGAATAAAAATTCACACTCCATTTGTGGGGATTATTTTCTGAAAAGTAATCATTTTTCTAAAATGTTATATGATAATTATTCTTACAATATAGATTGATAGAGAAATACTACATAAGACTATAAATTTTTATAATATTTCATAATACATAAAATTTTCCTAAAATTTAAAATGCAGTCATACTTTATCAATAAATCTGAAAATGTGAAATAGGTATTTTGTAATTTTAACAATTGGTATATTTATGGCAGAAATATCTAATAAACCAAAAATAAGATTTGTAGTACTTTTTAGAAGAAGTTATCAAAGAAAGCACAGAAAAAGATAAATATGAAGGAACTTAATATATCATATGTGAGTAATTTTTATAAATGCATTAGGCACTTAGGTACTACTATCTAAACATATTAAACACATTTTTAAGAGGGGGGAAAGGGAGGAAAGAAGAAAGAAAAGAAGTTGTTCTAACAAGATTTGAATATAAATCAAGACTGTCAACTTTCCAACATGAAGTGAGAGGCTCATGAACCCCCAGAACTAACTAATTAGAAAACTAATTGTTTTTGACAATGAAAAGGTTCTGGTGCAGAAGAGTTAATTTTCTTTAAGGATTTGGTCTTTCATAGGTCACCCATACTCTATTTGATAGCACTATACCCTTGAGTATAGGGAGAACACAAATAAAAATCCCCATTATAAAAATAATTAAAATAAAATAAAAATAAGACACAAAGGCTAAAGAGAATTTTTATATGTCTAAAGGGGATCTCGAGAAGTTAAGGGGATGATCAAGAAATTAATATGATCAAAACTACTTAGTATATATATATATATATATATATATATATATATATATGTATGCACATACGTATGTATATATGAAATATTCAGATTTAATAAAATATATTTCTAATTAAGTGACTCCTAATAAAATTCTGATATTAATTAATTAATATCTATTGTAAGAGATTACTATGCTATTTTGGTTTTACTTATAGATCTATAGTTTTAGTAACTTCAACAGACACTAAGTTTAGTCACAGACTAAAATTTGTAACAAGAACTTATTTTATTATGTAGATTCATGCCTTTAGAGATTATTCATCATCTTAGAGCCTAATTATTGAAGACTGTTGGCTATAAAAATTTAAGTGCTAAAAGAGAATACTGAGGCAACCCAATAAAATATCACATTTATACCTACAATGTATGGAATAGTCAAAATTGCAAATATATAATTTTTCTGCCTAAACAATGTTACTAGAAAACCCACTGTAACTCATTAGAGGATACTGGGATCTATCACAAATATAATTGGATCACAGCAGGCCATATATCCATACTGGATTTGCAGGTGTTATAAACACACATTAAAAAAAAAATCCTTATTACAAGAAAATGATTCAACCTATTTTGGGGGCTCCAGAATTACTGTTTCATTAAATAAAAGAACAAGCTAGAATTTTCTGATTAGATCACTTCAATTTGAGCAGCAAATTAGTTTAATAAGTGACACCAAGCTGATGTCTCCACAGAGCCTTCACCCCTGCATGCTAGCACCTCTAGTACAGGAGTGTACTCTTAAGTTTAACAAATGAAAAATGTAACCACAAAACCTTTTATTTACAATGGTAGCCAGCACACAAGAAATGCTAGGAAAATAGCGGAGCAAAGCTTATTGAAGTTGCCAACCAATCACTGATTTAAGATAAGCCTTTATGAGATGGAGCCCATAACTTATAATGCTTGGGGGACCAAGAACTCTAGACTATAAGATAGTCCAGGGACCTAGGGAAAAACCAAATACTTCTGTTCTAAAAAGAAAAAAAGAGCAATAAAATGACTCCTAATGACATTCTACAGTACTCATAGATGTGTACCTTCCCCAGTCATCATTAGAGAAGCTTCCTTTAATAGCAGATGGGAACAAATAGAGACCCACAATCAGACAATATATAGAACATGAGAGACTTTGGAGCCTTCAGCCCTGAGTGGGATGTCTCCATCAAATCCTCCTCTCAGTTCCCAAAGAAACTCTTTAGAAAAGCAACAGAAAGAATGTAATAGACAGAAGAGATGTAGGAAGCCAAATAACCAAGACCCTCTAAATCAATAGGAGTGCATGGATCTGGACAAGATATGTCTTAGTGCTGAAAGAAGTGAAAGCGTGGACCCATCTCTAACCCAGAAGCCATCTGCAATTGATAGCCACTTGCAGATGGAAATTTAATTTTCTTCAGTGGTATCTTACTTGGTGGGGGAAACTACTTTTAAGGCTAGACCGCATGCCCAACTACTTCTGTTGAATACCCCACAGAAAATAAACTCAGCAGCATCTTTAAAGATTCCTTACCAACTCAGCCTCAAAACTTTCAACCCAAAATTTATCCTGTGTTCTAATAATGGAGAAGCAGAGCCTGAGGGAATGATCAACCAATAACCAGTCCAACTTGAGACCCAACCCCTGGGCAAGCACCAGTCTGTTGCACTATTAATGATTTTCTGCTATGTTTGCAGTTAGGAGTATGTTGTCCTCTAAGAGGTTCCACCCAGCAGCTGACTCACACAGATATAGGTACCCACAGCCTAACAGTGGATGGAGTTTGGAGACTCTTATGGAAATATAGGAGGAAGGGTTGTGGGTCCCAAAGGGGATAGGAATTCTACAACAGAGTCAACTAACCTGGAAGACCAACAGGGTCAATTAACCTGGACCCTTGGAACTCTCAGTGTGAACCACCAATGAAAAAACATACACAGGCTAAACCTAGGCCTCCCCACACATATGTAGCAGATGTACAACTTGGACAATATATGCATCCTGAACAACCCTGGGCTATCCCAAAAGCTGTTGCCTGTATGTTGGATATGTTTTTCTAGCTGTGCTGCCTTGTCTGGCCTCAGTGGGAGAGGAAGTGCCTAGCCTTACAGAGACTTGAAGTGACAGAGTGGGGGATACCTATGGAGGTACTTAGGGGCCCCCACCTGCCCAGAGGAGAAGGGGACGGGAATGAGGGAAGTATTGTGAGAGGAGTGACCAGGAGCCTACAGTGAACAGGATGTAAAATGAAAATGTAAAAAAAATAATAATAATAATTAATTAATTAAAAAAAAAAAAACAACTGTATCCTATCGAGGCCAGCCTGATCTACAGAGTGAGTTCCAGGACAGCCAGGGCTGCTCAGAGAAACTGTCTCGGAATAAAACAAAAAAACAAACAAAAAAACTGTATCCTAGTCTCATAATGTCAGGACATTTTCATTTAAAAACAAAAAACAAAAAACCTTACTTTTAAGATAAGGATACTTATTTTTATTTTATTTTTATTTTACTTACATATTTGTCTGTAGAGAGCCTTATTGAGGTGCCATGCCAGAGGCAGGAACTTGATATCGATCACATGTGAAGTTCCTCTCCCAGCCTTTGATCTGAGTGGGAACGCCTGTGTCAGCCAAAATCCCCTCCGCCTAGGGTTGAGTGCTCAGACAATAGGTGAATGAAGCCTATTGTTCTTCAAGGACCTGCAGTCTCCTGAGAAACACTAGCCACCAGTGGAGCAACTGAACTAGTTTTGCTGAGAAACTTCCAATATATATATCGGGAGTTCTTGATTAAATTTTGAGACCTTGAACAACAGGTGTTATCTTGGTCTCTGTCTCTTTTTTACCACCTTCCCATACATCCCCAGCTTCCCTTCCAGGTAACCCCTTTGATGTAACTGCGGGCAGTTACATTTCTCTTCGTTGTTCTTACCCTACAGGTCCTCTGGGTATATATTATGGCTTCCAGCTTAGTGTTTTCATGGAATTTTTGAATGTGCAAATGAACGTGTTTCTGTTTCTTGTGCCTTTTCTTGGGCTCTTTTCCTTCTGTTTGTTTTTCTATTATGATGTGTTAGTTTTTATTTTATCTTATTTTATTTTATTATTATCCCTTAGAAGCCTATTTCTTTACTAATGAGAGAAAGGGCTTGATGGTAGAGGAGGTTAGAAGGAATCGGGAAGAGTAGATAGAGGGGAGATGGTCATCAGAATATCTTATATATATTTATATATATAAACTATTTTCAGTAAAAGAAAAAGAGGTATTATATGATATTTTATATTTGATTAAACCTACAAAATCCAGAATATGTGTTATACTTACAATACATGTAAATTTGTGAGCAATATTTTAAATACACAATAGTTACAGAATATATCACTAACACTTAACAATAATTTGGGGTGTGACTAGGATATATTAGCTAACAAATACACTTTTCTAGACTTTGTGAGGAAGAGCACTTGTATTTTGTCAACGACTCTATTATTTAGTGGATGAATAAAGTGATATCATCAATTATAAAACAAGTAAAATAAAAGTTATTAGTAAGATGAGTATTATTGAAAGACACCAAATTTTTGATAATACCAAATCCTAAAAAGAAAGACTGTTCATGAAGAAAACACATGATGTTTCAGTTAAAATTAAAATTCTTGAGCACAATTTAATATACATGGTGAAGTGAAATATTTCTAGAGGAAATATACACTCACTATTTCGTTTTAGGTTAGAGCATTACCTCCTAGGCATTGTTGAATCACATTACTTTCTATACACAGATATGATACAGGATGACCTAGCAGTGGACTCTGAAAACTTCAGTCTGTGACACTTATGTGTCTTATAACCCACCCACAAACTCACATTCTGTCACCCAGGAAACTTGCCTTTTGCTGCCAAATATCATGCTCCTAACGTGCAAACAATCTCTGACCATCACCTTTTCTGTCTCTAAACCATCCTCTCATTTCTCATCTTAGCACCAAGTCAGTTCCAATTTCCTACTTGTCACATGCTTATCCAATGTTCTCTACAATTTTCTGTCTTTTCTGCTCACTGACAACCTCTACACAACTTTGACTCTCAGTGTTCTGGCTGTTATCCTTTTACCTCTCATAGTAAAGGCATCTTTTGAATTTATGGAGAGAATTATTTTCATTTGGTTTGGTTTGGTTTGGTTTGGTTTTTACTCTTTTAAATTCTCTAAATTGTGGGCTTAATGATCTGTGACCCTACTATACTTGTTTTTTAATACTTGTTTACACACACACACACACACACACACACACACACACACACACACAGGTCTCAACTTCGAAGGTAAATATTTACCTACAGACAATTTTCCTTAATTTCCTATTCTATGGTCAACATTCTACCTCACAGATCCACTTCTAGGCTGATTCTTATAACTAGTTTTTGTCATCATAATCTGATTTTGATCAGTATATCAAAGATTCCTAAGATTTACTCTTTGTCTCTGACACATATGTTAGTTCTCCTAACTGAATTCAGAAACTAGTCATGATATACTCATTTATAATGTTGGGATATCTCTATGTGAATTGTCAAACCAGCTTCTTCAGCCTGGTATTCTAGATCTTACCATCACTCCATAAATTAGGAAGATCTACAGAAATTTGTCATGTTAAAGTTAGAAATGCAAAGTAAAATAGCTCAAAGAAACTTTCAAAAGCTGTGTAAACAACTGATAAAACATAGCCTTTGGGTGTTTTAAGAACTTATTCAAAAGGAGGATTTAGTTGATCAAAGGCAATGCATTAACTTGAAAGAGAATCAATCAATGATTTCTTCGAACTCCAAATGCCAAGATCAAAGTCTGTGGCTTTCAGGCTCATTGTAGGTATTGGAAAAGATACAGCAAAGGATATATTCACCAAGTTTCAGGGGATGCAGGAACTGGATCTATTGGAACTTAATAGATCTATATAAGTATGTGGAGTAATATTGTTTTTTCTACAGCTGAAGAAACAAGCTTCTAAGGGTTATTTTTTGTGCAACAGTGAAAAGCTTTCCCTGTAAGAAAATACCAATATCTATTTATGCTATATTTCTGCTTCCCAAGTACTAGAACTCCTTGAAGAATCATGGAGTGAAGGAGACATTGTTTTTAAAATCTTATTATGTGCCACTATTCCTAGGAGACATGAAAAAACATCTACTCACCTCAAATAAGGAACAGACCAAGGAGGGGATACCACCAAGGTCTACTGAATGTCTTGGTGAACAATGATTTTGATTTGGGCTACTTAAAGGACCAAAGATGAGGGGGTCGCTTACTGACTCAACAAAGATATCTGTAATCACTCCATGTTACCCAAGCACAGAGGGCAGGTTACAAAAATCAAGAAACCTAGAGCACATTGCACAGGAAGCTCAACGGATCAATAGGTGTCTATTCCAGGTGGCTCTGTTGGTCTGAGCCTCTCCCAGGTAGCTCAGATGGTCTATGATTCTTCTAGGCAGCTTGGACAATCTGAGCCTCTTGTAGGCAGCTCTGCTTGTTTGAGAGTCTTTCAGGTAGCTTGAATTGTCTGAGAGTTATCCTCAGGCCTCTTAAAGAGATTCTCTATGGGATAGATAGTTTCATCTTCCCTTAGAACTTCCTATTGTTACCCCTACTTGCAAACATCGTATGTCTTAATGAGAGAATTTCAAGGTGAAATGTTTCAAAATAGAAAAAAAATCTCACAACAAAACCCAGAAGGAGTTTATCTTTGAGATATTATAAATGACTATAATTGAGATATTATAGATGAAGACTCTTATCCATGAATCTTCGGATTTGAGAAACCACAAAGAAATAAATTCCATAAAAGATCAGCTGAGGAGGAGGAGGGTGGCCCCATAGGAAGACCAGCAGTGTCAACATATCTGAACCACAGAGATCTCACAGACAGTGAGCCACCAACCAGGCAGCATACACCAGCTGTTATGAGGCCCCCAACACATACAATCGAGGACTTCCAAGTCTGGCTTCAGTGAGAGAAGATGTACCAAACTCTCAAGAGATTTGAGGCTCCAGGGAGTAGGGAGGTCTAGTGAGGTGGGGGTGGAAGTAGGGACATCTTCTTGGAGATGGGGGAGGAGGTATGGAATGAGGAACAGTCAGAGGGTAGACCTGGAGGGAATAACAACTGGACTATAAAAAGATATAATAATAATAATAATAATAATAATTCATCTGCTCAAAATAGATATTTGGGAAATTGATAATCTGTGTCTTCATATACATTTTGTATTTTTGCCATGACTATTGGTTATAACAACAATATGACAACAGAAATGTGTTTTCTTTTAGCTCTGGAGTCTTTTGGTCACACAGATATAAACTCAGTATTTCAAAACTCTGTCTCCTTTTGACAAAAGCCCTTTCCCTTTCTCCCCTAGCTTCAGTGTCTGTCATCATCTTCAGCTGTGACCACATCACTTTAACTGATACTTTAGTCATCACATTGCCTTTTTTCTGCCATCAAATTTGTTGTTTCTTTCTCATCTAAGGATAGATAGATAGATGATAGATAGATAGATAGATAGATAGATAATTATGGTGATGATGGTGATAGACAGACAGATAATGATGATGATAGATAGATGATAGAGATAAATATTACATATAGTGTTATATTTAAATATACAAATATGAGTGTACATATATACAGACATATATATATATATATATAAATAATCACTAAAATAGTACAACATAATCTTCGCATGTCAACATGCTTAATTCAATAACAACTACAGTAAATATTGCCATATAAAGTGGTACAAGTTTCAGGGTCTATCTGTGGTTCTCTGAGCACCAAATTTCTGCATGGTTATTCACAGGATCTACCAAGGTTTATCACCAAGGTATGCCCATATGTTACCAGCATAGTAGAGCATTGTCAGGTAACAATAAGAGGGTAGGTGAACAACAGTACCATTGGTGATATGTCTTACCCTGCAGTCATCCTGCATGAAGTATTCTGTCTTAATAAAATGATATTTTTCTTTTTATGCATTGTATCTACCAGGCAAATTTTCTATTAACCTCTGTATTCCTTTCTTATGCCCTTTGAAAACTTCTTCTTTTGAATCTTCTACCTCTTCTGGTCTACATGTCCAAATTCCCCACATTACTTTGGATGTTCTCTGCCCTCAAATACTGTTCTGATCTCCAAATTCTCTAAATGTATTAGTTTCTATAGTTACAACCTCATTATTTGATATTTCTTATCATTTCTATTTTATTCTTTTCAAAAGTTTTCTGTTAGGTTATATTATAGAACCAAGCTAAATGCCATATCTCATTTTGTAGAAACTCAACAAATACATTATTTGTTGATCCAAATTTCTCAGAAGACACACTAGAAAAATATATAGATATAAGAATTCATGATCACGAATCATTTTATTAAAATATGCCATATGTCAACCAAAACTCTATAATAATGATAGCAGTAAAAGTAATGAAATATTTAATGCCAGAATCTTAATTTTTAATAGGGGTGTTCAAGAAAAGAAATTTGAACATCCATTTTTTAATTCCACCCTTATACATAGATGCAGTAACTATCACAGATGTTTAATACAGATTAAAATTGAACATTATTATATATAAGAATAAATTTATTATAGAAAGTGAGACAATTATCCCCACACAGCACCATAGGCCTTAAGGTTTATAAAGCTGTTTTTCACAAAACTCCACATTAACTGCTTGGTGCTAATTTTAGAAATGCATTTTATTTTTGGACCATGGAGAGTTTAGGTTACATACTGAACCATGAAATTTGATCTGAGTGCAATATACATAAAACTATGCTTTAGGAGCTCCAGGGCCTGAGTTTCATTTGTTCAGGATACTTTCCCAATGAAATGACTTTACGTACAGCTAGAACCATATAGAAACAATAATAAATTGCTGTAGAGGGAGGTTACTAAACAAATATTGTTCAACTCCTTCAACACCCAAATGAGCCAGTTTTCTCAATGATAATCAAATATCATCCAATTCTAAATATAGATTTTTACTTTCATTATTTATTAGAAGAACTTTAAAGTCATTTTAGAAAAAGACTTTATTTTATAATGCAGTAAATATAAACTTAATCCTCAATCCATCCCCTCTGTAAATTTTAAAGATAATCATCGGCCTTGAACTTCATGCTTTTATTCAAAACTATTATTTTAATAATATTTAATGCTTTAAAAATATAATAAAACTGCTCTGTGATTCTTGTAAATAAACAGTAACTACATGGCATATTTTCCTTCAGGTTGAATATTCTATTTAAATTGCTTTTTCTCTTATTATCTAATAGATCTTTAAAGCACATTGTTGATATTAACAACAATGAACAGAGTCTGTTGAAGATTTGCTTCTATAATGGGCTAAACCTAGAATTAGAGTGCATGAACTGATGGAAAACAAAAAGGAAGTAATAGTAAATAATGGAACTGGAAAGATGGCTCAGTGGTTAAGAGCAATGGCTGCTCTTCGAGAAGACCAAAGTTTAAGTCTCATCACCCATATAGCAATGTACTGTCATATGCAACTTCAGTTTTGGGGACCTCTCCTCGCCTCCACAGGCACCAGGCCGGCAAGTGATGCAGAAAAAAAAATACATCCTAGCAAAATAACCATAACATTAAATAATAATAGCTGGGTGCCTAAAAATACCAAAAATAAGAAATTTCTATAAGTGACCAGGACAAAAAAAAAGTTTGAAATTTGAAGAGTCACAAAACATAGATGCAGAATACAATCTTAGGATATTATCTCGCCACTATATTTTCAGTATCATAAACTAAGATAAGGAACACTCATACTGAAACTATATTTTAAAAGACCTGAAATTATATATCCATGATCTTAAAAATACAAATTTATGTTGTATACATATAATACATCACAGAATAGCCTCCTATAATACATCAGCTAAAAAATAAATTCTTGCTAACCAAAAAAATGGGAGTTTTATGAAATCAAAATTACTCAGTACTTATATGTGTTAATATAAACAACCTTCGAACCTAAGATTTTTTCAAGTCAACTGAAAAAGGTAATTTTCATGTTTCTTTCCATAAAATAGCTAATAAATTATATTTTGATGTTAACCTCTAATCAACATCCTGTTGGAATATATTCTATCATAACTCAATTCTAGCATAATTCTTAAGCAAAATCTTAATTTCAAAAGAGAGTGGGGCTTAAAACATCTAACTAAACTGTGTTGCTTGACTGTTTTCCTTGTATACTAACCATGTACCGCTTAAGGGCTGAGTATGTATCATAGTCCTTACACAGACATAAAGAGCATAACAGAAGCATTGAGATCTCTTAGCATGAATTTTGAAAAGCAAACAAATTTATCCATTGACTTCTTGCTACAAATAAGTCAACAAATAAATGCATCATTCCTACATAGCTAAAGTAACAGAAACAATATATTTTAATCATATCCATCTCTCACTTCTGTCCTCCCACTTTCTTCCCAAGACTCCCCTTACATCTCACTCCCATGTCCTATTTTTATAATCTGTGATTAATTAATGCATTTTTAAGTCACTGTGTCTAATCAGTGTTGCCCTTGTAAACATGGCACCAATCATGTACGAGTGCCTGGAGAGCTTAACAGTGACCACACTCCTGAAGAAAACAAACTCCCTCCGCTGTTATCAAGTGCCAATGGCGCCTTGAGTCCCAGGAGTCCCCTCTACAACTAGGAGAGGTAGCTAGCATATAGAGATTCTTCATCAGTGCTCAATTGATTTTCCCCATCTTGTAACCAAAGTGATGTATTCAACAATAGCGTCTTACTATCTAGTTACGGTGGGCAACAAGAGCAATGGCAACTGCCTGTAAAAGTATCTTTCATTCGCTTGATGTAATTGTTGTCTCAGAGGTTTATTGCTAAATAAGCTCATCCTTTGTAGGTCTTTTTTGAACTCTGGCTAGCTGGTTCAACTCAGCTGTTCTGGCTCAAACTCCTCTACAAAGCTGAGTCATTCAATCTGGCTTCTCTCGGCTTCCCACTGAATTGTTCTTCTTGGCCTCAAACTAACTCTGGCAATTTGTCTTCAGGCTCCTTCTTATTTTCTGCTTCAACTGCCTCTGATGACCTGCACTGAACTGCATGAATTCGGGAATGAACTCAACCTCACTGCACAGCACTCATTGCACTCACTCCCAACTGATTCATTCTTGCTGTTCTTAAATAGCCTCTCTTTCCTGTGCTGTAATCCTGAGAATAGGGCTGAGAATTCTGTCAAGTCTTTCTATGATTGTCAATTTGTCTGTCCCTCAATTAGATGCCACTTTCAAACATGTCTGTGTCCTTATACAATCTAATTAAATGCTAAATGTGTGTACGAAGGCTGTGTCTGTATTCCAGTCAGAAGGATTAAAGCTGTGTGGCATCTCCATTCCAGTTGGATCACACAGATCTAGAAGGTCTTTGGATATAGTCAGAACAGCCAGGTTCCTGGAGTAAAATTTCTTTACATCAGCCTGTACAGTTTTGAGCACTTTACGAGGGAGGGGGAACTCTGTCAATAAGTCATAGGTACTGAGATTTTCATTTAATGTCTTATAAAATAAAAAATGAACCAGGTGTATTCAAACTATTTGTAATTTCTTTAATTTTTGAAATTATAATATAATTACACCAATGTCTCTTCCTTTTCCTAACTCCAAAACCTACAATATACTCACTCCTCTTAAAACAATCCAGACCCAGACAGAAAAACGTTGCATCCTATCTCTCTTTTGAGGATTCTAGCTTCAAATTTTCAGATGTATATATTCTAGATTCTAGGACCTAGACCAACTGCAGAAACCAGGAAAAGAAAGACAATTGATAGGGGAAGAGGGAAGAAAACTAGAACAGAGACTAGCAGGGTGTGAATGAACTGATCAGAGAAAAAGGGTAGAGGAGCTCTAATTAAGAGAGGGGGGAAATAAACACAGAAGGAGGAGAGATGAGGGTAAAATAACAGTAAGGATGTCTGAAAATATTACAAGGAATCATACTATTAACTAGCAACCTAAAATAATCCCCACGATGTATGTAAGTTTGTATATAAATAGAGTTTAAATGAAATTTTCTCATCTGGGCTGACAATGTTCCCTCCAAGAGCAAAGACCATCTAACAAAAATCCCAATATCAGACCATGATAAACTCATTTAAAATGTTTTAAAAACATTAAAAAGTAGTTGAGTTTCAAAAGATTTCTTCCTACATCCTTAGTATTATTTATCCCATCCCCCACCATTCCTTTTCCCTAACCCAGTTTAAAGTTTCAGCCTCCAGTATTTATACCCACATTTTCATCTTTCCATTATAGTTTTAACCTGAATTGCAAGATCAAAGGTTTCTGAGAGGAAAAAGAAAGCATATCAATATTTTGAAAGAGAGAAGACTGTTAGAGTCTGGGAATCATCACAAAAACCACTCAGATGACAATCTCAGTCAAATAGGGATGTTTATTGAAACTCATCCCAAGACTGATCTATTAGGGCTGAAGACCTAACTCAAGCTGCTTGTGACTTTGACCTAAGATCCTATAGGGCTTTTAAGCCTAAAATCCAAAAACATCTGTACTTGGGAATAGGGGGTTGATTTCCTTAGAAACATGTCTTTGTTGTACATTTATCTTGTTCCCATTGGTTTGGGTATTCACCTGTGGCAGAGGACTAGCCTTAACTAACATTCATGTCTTTTTTTTTTTTTTTTTTTTTGCACAACATATTGGCTTCTCTTTTTTTTTCTTTTTTTTTTCTTCGATATATTTTTATTTACATTTCAAATGATTTCCCCTTTCCTAGCCCCCCACTCCCCGAAAATCCCATAAGCCCCCTTCTCTCCCCCCTGTCCTCCCACCCACCCCTTCCCTCTTCCCCGTTCTGGTTTTGCCGAATACTGCTTCACTGAGTCTTTCCAGAACAAGGGGCCACTCCTCCTTTCTTCTTGTACCTCATTTGATGTGTGGATTATGTTTCGGATATTCCAGTTTTCTAGGTTAATATCCACTTATTAGTGAGTGCATACCATGATTCACCTTTTGAGTCTGGGTTACCTCTCACTTAGTATGATGTTCTCTAGCTCCATCCATTTGCTTAAGAATTTCATGAATTCATTGTTTCTAATGGCTGAATAGTACTCCATTGTGTAGATATACCACATTTTTTGCATCCACTCTTCTGTTGAGGGATACCAGGGTTCTTTCCAGCATCTGGCAATTATAAATAGGGCTGCTATGAACATAGTAGAGCATGTATCCTTATTACATGGTGGGGAATCCTCTGGGTATATGCCCAGGAGTGGTGTAGCAGGATCTTCTGGAAGTGAGGTGCCCAGCTTTCGGAGGAACCGCCAGACTGATTTCCAGAGTGGTTGTATCAATTTGCAACCCCACCAGCAGTGGAGGAGTGTTCCTCTTTCTCCACATCCTCTCCAACACCTGCTGTCTCCTGAATTTTTAATCTTAGCCATTCTGACTGGTGTAAGGTGAAATCTCAGGGTTGTTTTGATTTGCATTTCCCTAATGACTAATGAAGTTGAGCATTTTTTAAGATGCTTCTCTGCCATCCGAAGTTCTTCAGGTGAGAATTCTTTGTTTAACTCTGTACCCCATTTTTTAATAGGGTTGTTTGGTTTTCTGGAGTCTAAATTCTTGAGTTCTTCATATATATATTGGATATTAGCCCTCTATCTGATGTAGGATTGGTGAAGATCTTTTCCCAATTTGTTGGTTGCCGATTTGTCCTTTGGATGGTGTCCTTTGCCGTACAGAAACTTTGTAATTTTATGAGGTCCCATTTTAGACAGGGCTGCCCCCTCTCTCCTTATCTTTTCAACATTGTACTTGAGGTACTAGCTCGGGCAATTCGACAACATAAAGAGGTCAAAGGGATACAAATTGGAAAGGAAGAAGTCAAACTATCATTATTTGCAGATGACATGATAGTCTACCTAAGTGACCCAAAAAACTCCACTAGAGAACTCCTACAGCTGATAAACAACTTCAGCAAACTGGCAGGTTATAAAATCAACACTAGCAAATCAGTGGCCTTCCTATACTCAAAGGATAAGCAGGCTGAGAAAGAAATTAGGGAAATGACCCCCTTCACAATAGCCACAAACAGTATAAAGTATCTTGGGGTGACTCTTACCAAACATGTGAAAGATCTTTATGACAAGAACTTCAAGACTCTGAAGAAGGAAATGGAAGAAGACCTCAAAAAAGTGGGAAAACCTCCCATGCTCATGGATCGGTAGAATCAATATAGTTAAAATGGCCATTTTGCCAAAAGCAATATACAAATTCAATGCAATACCCATCAAAATCCCAACTCAATTCTTCACAGAGTTAGAAAGAGCAATTAACAAATTCATCTGGAATAGCAAAAAACCCAGGATAGCTAAAACTATTCTCAGCAACAAAAGAAATTCTGGGGGAATCAGTATTCCTGACCTCAAGCAATACTACAGAGCAATAGTGTTAAAAACTGCATGGTATTGGTACAGTGACAGGCAGGTGGATCAATGGAACAGGACTGAAGATCCAGAAATGAACCCACACACCTATGGCCACTTGATCCTCGACAAAGGGGCTGAAATCATCCAATGGAAAAAAGATAGCCTTTTCAACAAATGGTGCTGGTTCAACTGGAGGTCAGCATGCAGAAGAATGCGAATTGATCCATCCTTGTCTCCTTGTACTAAGCTCAAATCCAAATGGATCAAGGACCTCCACATAAAGCCAGATACTCGGAAGTTAATAGAAAAGAAACTGGGAAGACCCTTGAGGACATCGGTACAGGGAGAAAGTTTCTGAACCGAACACCAATAGCATATGCTCTAAGATCAAAACATTCATGTCTTAACTTCCCAACGATGATGTCAGTTACCTACATAGGTGTCTCTTTCTGCCAAGCAGAAATTCCCACAGAGGTCTTGGAAATTAAACTTTACTTGATCCCTGTTCAAAATAGAAGTCTTAATCCAAATAGCTTTTTATCTTTTATGTTGGGGTTCATTCCAGGGGCAGCTGATAAAGGAAAAACATCATAAAATCTTATATATAGGTGTAGGAAGTGCTGCCTGGGCATTGGTTCTGGTCCAAATTTATTGTGGCTACCTATACAAAACAGTTCTAACTGACTTCTATTATGATCGGTTTCCAAAAACACCAAAGCACAGAACAACATATGAGAAAGTTTCATAGTAACAGCACAAAATGGCAGGCTAGACAGGTAACAATTACCTAGGCCTTAACATTTTGCCTAGTCTTACCCATAGAAAAGGGCAACTAAACTGCGCAGGGAAACCAGAATTCTGAAACAGTAATATAAGAGCTCAAAAGACAATAGCCTTTAAACATTAAACACAGAGGACGTGGCAAAATACAATATTTTTATGTAAGAATTAAAAGTAGCACCAAAATTACAAAAAGAGTTTGAAGACAACCCTCTTAAAAAGAAATGATAGTATTTCATTCTCTGTGAAAGTTCCCAAGTCAGTACTTTCTTTTTCTTTTTCTTTCTTTTTCTTTTTCCTTTTTCTTTTTCTTTTTCTTTTTCTTTTTCTTTTTCTTTTTCTTTTTCTTTTCTTTTTTTTGGCAAGAGATGCTAAGTATATTTTTGGAAGTTTTATTAAGATGTAATTCATGTATCATAGAAATTATCCATCGATAGTTCAGTCTCTGGGAACCTCCAAGGGTCCAGGTTAGTTGTGAACTACCAACAAAAAAGGACATTCAGAAATCAAAACAATTTTCCTCTCAAGGTGAATGAAAAGGCATAAAACACTCAGTTGGAAGGAGTTAAGAAAAAGTTTTAAATGATGCAAAATGTAAGAAAAATCAGAAAATGGAAACTAGAAGAATAAGAATAAATCAAGCAGATGAAGAAGATCCTCAGAAGACTTGAATGTATAAAAGAATATTCCATTAATAAAATATAGGAACCAGTTATATCATCAAAGACAGTTGTAAGTACATAATGACACAAGCAGCCAGCCTGAAAGAATTCACAGAGTACCCAGTAAAGGCATAAATGGGGCAAACATGGAATGATAAACATATAGGTTTAGGGGGGCAATTTGTAAATAATAAAGCATGTAATAAATTATATATAACATTCTCAAGTCTACACAAAAGAAAACAAAAGTTGCAATCCCACCACCAGTGGAGGAGTGTACCCTTTTCTCCATATCCTCCCCAGCATGTACTGCCACTTGAGGTTTTTGATCTTAGCCTTTCTCATTGCTGTAAGATGGAATCTCAAGATTGTTTTGATTTGCATTTCCCTGATGACTAAGGGCTTGAACATTTATTTAAGGGCTTCTTTTTTTTTTTTTTACTTTTTTTTTACTTTTTTTTTTAATATTTTTATTTTCTATATTCTTTGTTTACATTCCAAATGATTTCCCCTTTCCTGGATCCCTCCCCTCCCCATATGTCCCATAAACCTTAACCACTTGAGATTCCTCTGTTGAGAATTCTCAGGTTTAGTTCTGTATCTCAGTTTTTAAGTGGGTTATTTGGGGATTTTTGTTTGTTTGTTTTGCTTTGTTGTTTTGGTTTTATTTGGTTTGTTTGGGGTTTTTTTTGGGAGTCTAACTTCTTTAGTTCTTTATATATTTTGGATATTAGCCCCCTATCAGATGTAGAGTTAATGAAGACCTTTTCCAATCTGTAGGTTGTTCTGTTGTCCTATTGTCAGTATGCTTTGCCTTAAAGAAGCTTCTCAGTTTCAAGAGATCACATTTATCAACTGTTGATCTTAGAGCCTGAGCTATTGGTGTTCTATTAAGGAAATTTTCCTTGTGCCAATGCATTCTAGGCATTCCCCCACTTTCTCTTCTATTAGAATCAGTGTATCCGGTTTTATGTTCAGGTCCTTGATCCACTTGGACTTGAGCTTTGTGCAGGGTGGTAAATATGGATCAATTTGCATTATTGTAAATGCAGACTGCCAGTTAAAGCAGAACCATTTCTTGGAATTGGTTTTTTTCCCCACTGTATAGTTTTTGGCTTCTTTGTCAAAAATCAAATATCCATAGGTGTGTGCGTTTATTTCTGGGTCTTCTATTCTATTCCATTTAACAACCTGTTTGTCTCTGTACCAATATCATGAGGTTTATATTACTATTGCTCTGTAGTACAGCTTGAGGTCAGGGATGGTAATTCTCCAGTTCTTTTCTTGTTTAGAATTTATTTGGCTATCCTAGGGTGTTGGGTTTTTTTTTGACCCATGCAGGGAATATGTTAAGGATCTGAAATGAAAGCCACACAGAGCAGCCAGCTTGTCTCAGTTCCCTTTTCCCTTTCTCCACATGCTTTATAGCTTGATACAGCCCAGTGGAAGAGTACAAATAACTCAGAGTGCTATTTGATACGGATAATGAACAGACAGCCCATCAGAGTGATTCAGAGGTTGAAAAATGAAAGGAAATTGCATTGGCAGTGAGATGAGACAAGGACCCCATCAGCAAGTATGGAGGACACAAAGAGACAGTAGTGGCATTAGCATGCAAGCAGACATCCATGCTGAAGCTTCTCTAGAAATCCACACTGTCACTGGTTCCAAGATCTGCAATCATCAACAGACCACAAGCCACATGTAACCTAGAAAAATCCCATGTTCTCTTGATAAGATTATCTGCAATCATAAGACCCTAAACAACTATGAATGTATATTAAAAACTTAAGTTTCGAGTTTGTCTTCAACTTTTTACTTACATAACAAATTTTTTTTCAAGTAAAAGTCTGAGGTACAAGGTAAGTTAATCTACCTAATTAAATAATTAAATAGCTAACTTCTTAATGACCAATGCAAGACCAACCATGTATGATGATTTAAAGATTTTGATGATTTTGGCTGTCAATAATATTTAAAATTTTTAGATTTTCAAATAAAATATAGTCACATCATTTTCCTTTTTTCTATACAATGTCTTCCATATGCATATACAGTCCCTCTCAAATTCATGGTCTCGTTTTTATTTTATTATTGTTGTTGCATTGGTGTGTGCCTGCATCCAGTCTTGAAATCTCTTTCTTCTTTGTTCATTGCCTGCTCACTTGAAATTGCTTCAACTGTTTGGCCACATCCAAAACATGAATCCTGAAAACTTTGGGTAACCTTATTTTCTGTAGAGGCTCACTGCATATTACATCCATGATTCTATACTGAAGCAGGGTACCATATGCATATTCCTTATGGCTCCAATGGCATCCAGATATCAGAATCTACCTGAGAAGTCATCTCTGATACTGAGTTAGTGATTAAGACCTCTGTGGTGGTTTGAATAAAAATAGGCTCATATGATTGAATGCTTGGACATAGTTGGTAGAACTCTTTAGAATTGATTGGGAGGTGTGTACTTGTTAGAGGAATTGACTCACTGGGGGTGGGTCTTGAGTTTTCAATGGTCTTAGCCATTTCCAGTGTCTTTTTCTGCCTTGTTATTCTGCCTCAAGAAGTGGACTCTTAGCTACTGTTCCAACACTATGTCTGCTTTCTTGCTGCCATGTTCCCCTCCATAGTGGTGATGAACTGTAATATTCTGATACTGTAATCACCAAATAAATGCCTTCTTACATATGTTTCTTTGACCATAGTGTCTTATCACAACAATAGAAAAGTAATTAAGGCTTTGTCTATCCTGTTGATTTTCTCAAAGAACCAGTTCTTGATTTTATTGATTCTTTGTATTGTTCCCTTTGTTTCTAATTGATTTATTTCAGCCCTGAATTTGACTATTTTCTGCCATCTACTCTTCTTGAGTGTTTGCTTCTTTATGTTCTAGAGCTTTCAGCTGTGCTATTAATATATTGATATTATGAGATCTCTCCAATTTCTTTATAAGGGTAATTAGTGCTATGAGTTATCCTCATAGCACTGCTTTCATTGTGTCCCATAAGTTTGGGTATGTTGTGCTTTCATTTTCAATGAATTGTAGAAAGTCTTTAGTTTCTTTATTTATTTCATCCCTGACCAAGTGATCACTGAGTAGTGAGTTGGTCAGTTTCCATACATTTGTGAGATTTCTGTTGTTTCCGTTGTTGTTGAAGTCCAGCTTTAATCCATGGTGTTCTGATGAAATGCAAGGGGTTATATCAATATTTTTGTATCTGTTGAGGTTTTGCCCAGTTATATGGTCAATTTTGGAGAAGGATCCCAGAAGTACTGAGAAGAAGGTATATTCTTTTGTTTGGGGGTGAAAGGTTCTGTTGATATCTATTAGAACCATTTGGCTCATAACGTCTGTTAGTTTCATTGTTTCTCTCCTTAGTTTCTGTTTCAATGACCTGTTCATTTGTTAGAGTAGGATGTTGAAGTCCCCCACTGTGAACATTGTGGGGTTCAATGTGTGATTTGAGCTTTAGCCTACAGATTGGGAAAACCTTGTCACTAACCCTACATCTGACAGAAGCCTGATACCCAAAATATACTAACGATTCAAGAAGTTAGACACCAACAAACCAAATAACCCAATTTTAAAATGGGGTACAGAGCTCAACAGAATTCTCAGCAGAGGAATCTTGAATGACTATGAAGCACTTATAGAAATGATCAGCATCCTTAGTCATCAGAGAAATGCAAATCCAAACAACCCTGAGATTCCTTCTTATACAAGTAAGAATGGATAAGATCAAAACCTCAAGCAACAGCACATGCTGATAAGGATATGGAGAAAAGGGAACACTCCTCCATTGCTGGTGGGAGTGCAAACTTATATAACCACTTTGAAAACAATTTGTTTCTAACTGGTGGTTTCTTAGAAAATTGGAAATGGTTCTACCTGAAGACCCAGCTATACCAAACCTGGGCATTATACCAGATGCTCCACTGTACCACAAGGACACATACTCCACTATGTTCATTGCAGCTTTATTCATAATAGCCAGAAAAGAGAAACAATCCAGATGCTCCTCAACTAAAGAAAGGATACAGAAAATATGGTTCATTTACACAATTGAATACTATTCAACTATTAAAAACAAGGACATCCTGAATTTTGCAGGCAAATGGATAGAACTAAAAAATATCATCCTGAGTGAGGTAGCCTAGACCCAAAAAGACATGCATGGTATGTTCTCACTGATAAATGGATATTAGCCATAAAGTATAGGATACCCATGATATACCCCACAGACTCAAAGAAGCTAAAAAAGAAGAAGATCCAAGTGGGGATGCTTGAATCTCACTTAAAAGTGGGAAATAAAATAGTCTTAGGAAGCAAAAGAAGGGGGAAGGGAATGGAAGAGTCAGGGTCAGGTGTGGGGATAGACAGAAGAGAAGGCCAGAGGTCCAGGAGAATGAATGCAAATCTACAGCAGCCAGGGTGTCCTGGGAGGAATTTCTAGGAAGTTCCAGAGACTTGGGATGGAGAAGGTTCCCAGTAGTCAATGTGGTTGACCTTAGCTGTGAGGTCTAACAGTGGGTACATGGAACCAGAAGATGCCACCTCTTGTAGACACGCAGGACCCCAGAGGGATGAGGACACTAACCCACCCACAAAATTTTGACCTAAAATTTGTCCTACCTAAAAGCAATGCAGGAACAAAGATGGACCCATTAGGCAAGCATGAATCCCTAACACTAATGATACTCTGTTGTGCTTATATGCAGGAGCCTAGCATAACTGTCCTCTGAGATACTCCACCTAGCAGCAAACTGAAACAGATTCAGATACTCACAATCAAACATTGGATAGAGGTCAGGGGCTCTTATGGAAAAGTTGGGGGAAAGATTAAAGACCCTAAAGGGGATAGCAATTCCATAGGAAGACCAACAGCGTCAACTAACCTGGATCCCTGGGAGCTCTTAGAAACTGAGCCTCCAACCAAAGAGCATACCCCAGCTAAACGTAGGGCCCAGAAAATATGTAGCAGATGTGCAGCTCAGGCTCGATGGCTACATTGTCTAGCTGCAGCCAAAGAGGATGTGCCTAATCCTGTAGAGACTTGATGTGCCCTGGTAGGGGAATACCTGCAGGGGTCCCACCCTCTCAGAAGAGAAGGAAATGGGAGATTAGTGGGGAGCCTGCTAGGGGAGGGGGGATTGGGAGGGGAGGTAGCATTTGGGGGGTGTAAATATATATATATGAAACATAACTAAGACAACCTCAAAAGTTAAGTTTGCCTTTAAATAGATTGCCTTCCAAAAGATTGTGTTCTTTAAACAAAGTGTAGTAGGACTGTTCTGTGGGCACTGGCTAAAGTTTCAATAATGTTAATGTCTCTTCACATCCCACCCTGTTCCCTGCATTATTTTGAGTTCTTCCTCAGTGTGTACATACATGAGTATAAACACATGCCCTTTCTGTTCATTTTCTCTTAATTTTTTTCAATCTATAATTGAAAGATATAGATCAATTTCTCATTCCCATAGTATAAGACTAGGATTCCTACAATCTAGCAAAACATGGCCTCCTTATGAGAAGATGGGAACTCCAATACTCTTTAGGGAGATGAATCCCACACAGACAACATCATTGTCACATGACTCATCGCCATTGCTGGGCCAGTCCTACAGATGAACAAAAATTGGAATCTAGAAATAATCACAAATAATTCTAATTAAGTTGTCAAAAATGAAACTTGTCATCTTACAAAGCATTTAGTAATATTTTAAGTTGCTGAACAGAAATGGAGATTATTTATTAAAATAATTGTAAATGTCAGTATCACATAATATTATTTTGAAAGTCAACTAATGTGCCAAAAGGTGTCAAGGTCCTCTGATGCAGTACCACCGCAAAGGTCTCCAGGTGACAGTCATTAACTTGACATTCTCTGCTATAGTGCTAATTAATGCAGTATTTGTAAAACAGTGAATGAAAAGTACTTTCTATTTTTGTTCATACATAAAGTTGCTGTTGTTGACTATTTTACGTTGTTAATAAGGATAGTGGTGAGTATACCTACAAATTGGTTTGCTTACATTAAAAAGGGCGATTAAATAAGAAGACAGCCAAAGCAAGCTGTCTGCTTTCCAGGAAAATGTAGCCACACCCCAAAATGAATTTGAATAAGCTTTTTTTTCCATTATCAATATTTACCTACTGCCTCTTATGTATTAGAATGTATACCAATCCTCATGAAATTCCATGAAATAGATTAATTTATTCCCAATTCTTAATGAGAATAATGCAACTTTTAGTAAGCTTTTAACTAGCTGAAGGTCTAGTCTACTGATTTGTGACATCAGCTAAACCCAGGGTGTCCACATGTAAATGTTACATTTGCTTCCCTACACTGCTAACCAGTTACTTATATATTCGGGTTATTTCATACAATTATGGAAGAGTTGAAAACTGTCTCTGGGAAAGCCAAACAGCAGTAAACTGAACTGAATGTATCTTTCCTTTCACATTGTCCCTAACTTCCCTTGGCTGGCTGTATCTTTTGGCAATGAAGAATATTCACATTGCCTGGAGAAAGCACAGAAGCTGACAGTGAACAATGAGGATTCTCCTGTACCATTAAATACCTTCACAGTAGCTCTGTTTGACTGGCAAATACAAAGAGGCTTCCCTGTGGCATCCATCACACTGCCTAGGATCTCTGCAAGCTTGGTCTCAATGACAAATGCTTCAAGTTAATCATCTATTTGCCTCCCCTTCTCCTTTGAAGACATTGATCAAACTGTGTTGACAGAGCCTGGATGAAATATCAGGCTCTAGAACATGCTGAGCTGGCTTTGGGCACTACCATTATTTGAGCACAATACAACAGCCTGAGGGACAGCTGTCATTTCTCTTTGACATTAGATGTCCTTTTCATTTTGACACTGCATGTATTTTGGTCAGAGTTGTGGAGTCTATTAATTTTCTAATGCCTGTCATGAAGCTTATGAATAGAAATATGCCAAAACATTCTTTCCTACTAATAATAGAATCATTTAAATGTAAAATATTAAAGAATTATAGTGTTATAAGATTTTGAGGATAGAAAATTATTGAATCTTCTACTACCTATACAAGAAAACATAACTTTTAGCCATATTGCAACATTTTCTCTTTAAGCACCATATACATCATCTTCCAAATTAAAGCTATGATTTTCAAATGTTCTGCAAGGTCACATTTCTCTATAGGGTTAGAGTAGACATTTTCTCTATTCAACATGTCTGCCTGAGAAGTGGGCACCAATGCTGAGTTGGTTTGGAAGACCTCTGTGGTGGTATGAATAAAAATAGAGTCGAGGGGGTGTAACCTTGGTGGAAGAAGTGTATCACTGAGGGCAAGAGATCCTTCAGGCTCCTTTGTGTGAGGAAGTGTCTATCTTTCTAGATGCTATATGGAGAATGGAGTCTTGCTGTAGGTCAAACATAAAGAAGGAAAACTTAACATTGGATCCATGGAGAAAAATCTGATTCTTCAACTTCTATGTAATAGAAAGAAAAATTCCATGATTCAGGGGTTTATTAGATCTGCATACTTTCTTCAGCTTTCAAATGTATACATATCCTTTGTGCTGAAGAAAAAAATTATAGTGTAAAAGTCATGTAGGAAGTATTGCTTAGGTACTAAAATTAGGTTTAGAAAAGGCAGATATTCAAAAAGCCAGTTTTCCCACACTAACGGACCCAGTGGAGTTCCAGAAGCTGGTGGCAAAGGCATGCCGCCAGAGAGAACAGGAGGAGCAGTCCTTGCCTTTGCATTCATGTGGCAAGCCATTCCCAGTTAGATAATGCTTTGAAGTAGATATTGTGTCCTTCTGTTTGACCCAGGTTCTTCTCTCTTGTATCGAACTGCTTTCCCATTGTTAGTGCCTTCCTGTTAGCATCATCCTCTCACATAAGCCCAGATGCCAGACTACTTAGTGCTGAAATTTTATATAGTGAGCCCTGTTCCTGAAGTTCATCTAGTGTGTGAGGCTTTTAATACCATTGCAGACATACAGATTTTAAGTGCTTAGTTTTGTCATGAAGCTCCACTTAAGATATTTTTAATATTGAAACTGGCTAAAAATAAACTTCAATAATACCATAATAACTATTGAGATTCAGAGGCAGCCACCTGAACAAATAGACTACTACCAATCAACCTTGCCAGGAGGCCACACTCAGCAATATAGTACTTGGACTGGATACCAAGGCATTCCCAACTGATATACCTTAACTTCCTGTGACAATATGAGTTTGATCCCCAGAACCCATGTAGCAGAAAAGATAAGTAAAATAAACCAGACTCAGAAAAATTGTGCATGTTTTCATTCATATGCACAATCTGGCTTTTTTTTTTTCAAGAAAACAGGAAGTAGAGTAATTGGGAAAAGGAAGGAAAACAGCAGAAAAGTGCAAGAGACAAGAGAACGTAATTGGGAGAAAGAAATTAGTTAAAGTACATCCATTATCCACACATTTTAAAAAGATAAACTGCCAATAGCCATACAATGTAACACATGAGAAAATTCTTTACATTAAAAAACAATAGATTTCTGAATAATGAAGAAATTACAAGACAAATTATAGAACATTTTAATTGAACAACAATAAAAATAAAGCTTGCTGTAAGTTGTGATAGCACAGCATAGGAAAGGTGCTTTATATGTATACAGCTCATTTTAGGAGCAGATGAATTCATCTCTTAGTCAATATAGTGTGGCTCTGCCTTGAGAACATAGAAAAAAGAGTGACATGTGTCCCAGGTCAGTAGATTTTACAACATGGCCATTCAGAGTTTTCCAAACCTATAAGTGGTACTTCCCTTTTGATTATAA